>NC_022009.1:126274294-126276899 GCF_000317375.1 Microtus ochrogaster | reverse complement strand
TAACCTTTACTTTGTTAAGTGCTTTCAAATAATGTTTGACAATAATTATCACACTAAAAGCCCTTTATTTGATTAATAAGACATCATTGGCATGTGTATCTAAACTGTTAACATTATAAAAGATATGGGAGAGTCATTTATTTATCTCAACTCTTTTTTCTACATCATATCTTCCTACATTCAAATATCACTTTGGCATTTTATGTTAATAATACATAAATTATTTTTGATAAAAAATATTTACATATTTGAGTATAGGGGTTATAGTCACTAAGGCTGGCATAGAACTTGCTATGTTGTATGGACCTAACCTGGTATGATCTCTTTTCATTAATTTATCTATTTCCTTATTTCTGTGGTGCTGGGATCAAATTTGAGGTCCCAAAACATACTAAAACATTCTCCTGCTGAGACATCCACAGATCTTGAACTTTCTATCTAGTATGGATGATGCTCCTGCCTCTGCCTAAGAACAAAGCACTGCTATACCCAGCTTCAAAACTACTTATGTTACATTCCTCCTTAAATATGTGGTTATGTCTATTTTTAATTTTTTCATTCATATTGAAAAAATTCAGTCACTTCTCAAAAACACAGGGAAATAACATACATTGTTACTACATTCAAATTTCAAAAATTTTGCCCATTATTAAACAGACTTTCTCTATTCATGAATTTTTATTATTTAACAAATTTAAACTCAAATTAACTAGTAAAAATTTACTAATTTTAAACATATTAGAAAATTTTATAATGTATAGTTAACTAACCAAGAACACTAACAAGTCTTCTCAATGTCAATTCTTCCTTTATACCCTCAAGCTCAATCTCAAAAGCATGTAAGAGCTTTTTCATCTTGAAAGTGTTGTAGGTGGGGTTTCCATGGAAGAAAGTCATTGCTCCACTGTTTTCTGCCAGTCATAGCTGAGCAGCTTCTACACACTGTGGTCAACTGAAACCTCTGAAACAATGAGCAAAACATACCTTTTTCCTCTTCCCCATCAAAATTCTTTCTTTCATACCTGAACACATCTTTTTAGATTTTATTTATTTTTTATGGTTTATTTTTTCTTTTTTAAGACAGTGTCCTAGTTAGGGTTTTTATTGCTGTAATGAGACATTATAACCATGGCAACTCTTATAAAGAAAATATTTAATTGGGATAGCCCACTTACAGTGAGGTTCAGTCCATTGTCATCATGACTGGGAGCATAACACTGTGCAGATAGACTTGGTGTTGGACCTGAGAGTGCTATATCTTTCATGCAAACAGAAGTCAATTGACAGTCACACTGAGTGAAGCTTGAGAAAACAGACCTAAAAGCCCACCCCCACAGTGACACACTACCTCCAACAAGATCACACCTACTCCAACAAGGCCACACCTCCTAATAGTGCCTCTTCCTTTGGGGGCATTTTCTTCCAAACTACCACACAGTGATTCTCTCTGTAACTCTGGCTGTATTGGAATTCACTCTATAGACCATGGCCTTGAACTCAGAGACCTACCTGTCTCTGCCTTCCTAGTGCTGGGATTAAAGGTGGTGTTCCACCACCACTCGGCTATCTGAATACATCTTAGCAGTACAGTAATGTGAGTTTAGAGCAGAATGACTTATTCTCTTTGTAGAGGTGTACAATAATGTAGTCACAGGAAATTTCTCTAGTGCCCACATTGCCTAAATTAAAGGGAAAAACTTTTATTTACCTTTAAGATATTTCCTTTTGTTATTTAAAATACTAAGGATAAGAAATAAAAGCAATGCAAAGCAAAAGAAAATTATTTGGAATGTAACACATGGTATGTGCCTACAACCCCCAGCAGGGCTTCCATTCGGAGAAAAGAAAATTATTTGGAATATAACACATGGTATGTGCCTACAACCCCCAGCAGAGCTGCCATTTGGAGAGACTTTTCTCCTTCAGGTTTTCAGCTTTTGACATTCGATTTACTACTCAGCTGCTTGGTTAGGGTTGCTTATATTAAACAAATTAATATAAGTTCATATTTATTTCCACAATGGAATGTCCAACTAAATATGTTGCTCATGTTCAGCTTTGTATACAATCTTCCAAAAACTGTTTTTGTAAAGAATATTCACCCAACAGAACGTTATAAACACAAGTTAAACAGGATTTAAGTGTTAACCTCATTTCACAGTACAGATCCATACAATTCCACACACACCACTAGATTGTCATTTATACTGTAATGCCGCTACAATGAGACTAGCTCTGGTGATTTTTCTACAGACCCAGCCCATAAATTTGTAAGATATATAATGATAGATGGAGAGCTAGTGCAGCGTCATAAAATACCCATAATCTTATTTTGTCTTCCTGTTTGTTTTTTTAAATTTTGTATCTCAATGTTTTTAAAATTTCATCTTACATTCCAACCACAGTTCTCCCTCCTACCCCTCTTCCTGTCACCCTGGCCTTCCTCGCAGCCCAACCCCCAGTCCTACCATAGGGCAAGGCCTTCCATGTGGAGTTAACAAATCGTGGCCCACTAAGTTAAGGCAGAACCAAGCTCCTCCCCGCTGCATCAAGGCTGAGCAAGGCATCCTGCCATAGGGAATGGGCTACAAAAAGCCAGTTCAGG
>NC_022009.1:126245449-126272934 GCF_000317375.1 Microtus ochrogaster | reverse complement strand
TCCTCCTCCTCCTCCTCTTCTCCTTCTTCTTCTTTTTTCAAGACAGGGTTTCTCTGTAGCTTTGGAACCTGTCGTGGAACTAGCTCTTGTAGACCAGGCTAGCCTTGAACTCACAGAGATACGTCTGACTCTGCCTCCTGAGTGCTGGAATTAAAGGAATGTGCCACTACCGCCTGGCAAAAAATGTGTAGCCCAGGTTGGCTTCGAACTCGTGAACCTCCTGCTTCTGCCTTCTTCAGCAAACCCTACCAGCATGCGCCACCACAACCAGCAAGATCTGTACCCCAGTTTTTAATTGGATCATTTGGTATTTTGATATCTAGTTTTTTTAGTTCTTTATATATTTTGAAGATCAGACCTCTGTCAGATGAGGAGTTGGTAAAAGATTTTTTTTTTCCCATTCTGTAGACTGTCATTTTATTTACTGTGTTTATCCTATGCCTTACAGAAGCTTTTTAGTTTCAGGAGGTTCCATTTAATGATTGTTGTTCTCAATTCTGAACTACCGGTATTATATTTTAGGAAGTGGTCTCCTGTGCCAATGTGTTCTAGGCTACTTCTCACTTTCTCATCTATCAGGTTTAGTGTAACTGGATTTATGTTGAGGTTTTTGATCCACTTGAACTTGAGTTTTGTGCATGGTGATAGATATGGATCTATTTGCAATCTTCTACATGTTGACAACCAGCTATGCAAGCACCACTTGTTGAAAATGACTTCTTTTTTCCATTGTACCATTTTGATTATTTGGAAAAATAAAGTGTTCATAGGTATGTGAATTAATGTCAGGGTTTTCAACTCGAATCCACTGGTTCTCTTGTCTGCCACTACCAAGCTATTCTTATTACTATAGCTCTATAGTAGAGTTTGAAGTCAGGGATTGGGATGCCCCCAGAAGTTCCTTTACTGTACAGGACTGTTTGAGCTATTCTGGGTTTCTGTTTTTCCATATAAAGCTAAGTATTGTTCTTTCAAGCTCTGTGAAGAATTGTGTTGGGATTTTGATGGGGGATTGCACTAAATCTGTTATTGTTTTTGGTAAGATTGCTCTTTTTTATGATCCTGATCCTACCTATCTAACATGTGAGATCTTTCCATTTTCTGGTGTCTTCTTCAATTTCTTTCTTCAGAAACTTAAACTTTTTGTTATATAGATCTTTCACTTGTTTGCTTAGAGTTACCCCCAAGATATTTTATATTTGTTGCTACTTTGTAAAGGGTGATGTTTCTCTGATTTATTTCTCATCCCATTTATCATTTGCATATAGGAGGGCTTCCAATTTCTTTTGAGTTGACCTTGTATTCAGCCACATTACTGAAGGTTCTTATTGTCTGTAGCAGTTCCCTGGTAGAATTTTTGGGGCCATTTATGTATATAATCATATCATCTGCAAATATCAAAAGTTTGGCTTCTCCCTTTCCAATTTGTATCCCCTTGATCTCCTTTTGTTATCTTATTGCTCTAGTTAGAACCTAGAGTACTATACTGAATAGATATGGAGAGATTAGGCAGTATTGTCTTGTGCCTGATTTTATTGGAATCACTTTGAATTTCTCTCCATTTAATTTGATGTTGGCTGTCAGCTTGTTATAAATTGCCTTTATTATGGTTAGGTATATTCCTTGTATCTCTGATTTCTCCAAGACCTTTATCAGAAGAGGTGTTTTATCAAAGGCTTTTTCAGCATCTAATGGGATGATCATATGAATTTTTTAGACTGTTTATATAATTGATTGCATTGAAAGATTTTTGTATGTTGAACCAACCCTGCATCTCTGAGATGAAGCCTATTTGGTCATAGTGGATGATTTTTTAGTGTGTTCTTGGATTCAGTTTTCCAGTATTTTATTGAGTATTTTTGCATCAATGTTCATGAGGGAGATTAGTCTGTAGTTCTCTTTCTTTGTTGCATTTGTGTGGTTTGGGTATCAGGGTAACTGTGGTCTCATAAAAGGAATCTGTCAGTGTTCCTCTAGGTTTATTTTGCTGTTGTTGTTGTTGTTGTTGTGTGTGTTTACCTTGAGTGATTTTTTTGTTTGTTTGTTTATTGAGAAAGAACTTAAAGATGGGTGAGTTGGAAAGGGGAGAGGATCCAGAAGGACTTGATAGAAGGGGAAAATAAGGTCAAAATACATTTAAATTTTAAAATGGCTTTAAATAATATGATAAAAAGAGAAAACTCCTAAGAGCAGATTAACATATAAATAGTGTCCTAGTTTGGATTTTATTGCTGTGACCAAGAGAGTATCTCAGTTTACAAATTAAAATCTGTAATTCAGAGAAGCAGAGGCAGGAACCTAGAGGCAGGAGCTGAAGCAGAGAACAGGGAGTGATGCTACTTGTAGGCTCACTTCCTCTGGTTTGCTCAACTACCTTGCTTTGCCCTCCTACACCAATCAGCAAGCAAACCAATGCTCCACATGCAAGGCCACAGACCTCTTTCATGAAGAAGTTTCTCAATTGAGGTTCCCTCTTCCCAGGTGACTCTACTTTGTGTCAAGTTAACACAAGCTAACAAATACACATAGCAGGACACCAAAAGACAGAAAAGTGAAAGGAACAGCATTAACACATAACACATACTAAAACAAAACAAAACAAATCCATGAGTAAGAGAACTACCCCTTTTGATTAAAACAAGACTAACAGACTAAACTTTAACTACCCTTGGATCTAAGAAATACTGAAGACAAATAGAATAAATAGGGGAGGAGCTACTTTGAAGATGTTAAATCCCAAGCAATTAAAGACAGCAAGTCCTGAAAAATGGCTAGAAAGGTCAATGAGATGCCACAGTGCATGAAATAGCTTGCCACTAACCCTTACAACCTATGTTTAACCCCTGGATACCAGGTGGTGGAAGGAGAGAACTGTGAGCAATACCAAGACCCTCCACAACCAGAGCAAACAAACAGCCGCCCACAATTCAGACTATTGGATAGAAAACTTAGGAAGGTTCTACCAATGTATGAAGAATCAGCCTCATACTAAATGTGATCTGGTCCTGCCTGGCAAATCTTCAAAGTAAGTTATAAAAGGATAAAACCACACTCAAGAAACTTTAGCCCAGAAAAATACCACATGAATATTTACAGGCTCCACAATTGGGTTAAATTCATTACAGCTAGCGTTCAATTAAAAATGACCATTCTTGTACAAAAACATGACTAATAATAGAGAGGAAAAACAATAAACTTACCCAGAAACGACACAAATGACAGAACAATTAGAAAAGACACCTAATCAAACCAAGAGTGTTCTAGGGTAAAGCCTACTTTTAGGAATAAGTTTATCTTATAATGAAATCTGATCGTTTCCTTAACACACATAACTATCCTGATTATTTGTGAATCAAATGGAAGTTTAAAACACATGCAACACAACAATTGGGTATAGTGGCATTCAACTGCAACCACATCACCCAGAAGCCTGAAGCAGGCATCGAAAATTTAAGGCTAATACAGCCTACAAATCCATACACAGCCTCAACAAACCAAACAAATAATAAAAAAAAAAAAATAAGTAAAATTCATGATAAAAAGACAGATGAAAAACAAAACAAAAAACAAAAGACTCAGATGTCAGAAAGGATATGTAAATCTATAATATAAACAATACCTCTCAATAATAGATTAAATAGATACAGGTGTAAGGTTAGTGAAAATACAGGTCGCTTGAACATCAGCACCAACCAACAACGTAACTGACGGTATATACTACTCCATCTAACAGCTGCATAATGCAGTCAGGAAGCCAGGTTGTTAGGCACCATGACACGGGCCTGTGTAGCTCCAGACACTTCGGTGTCTGGAATGAGAGGTTTGTTTAAGCCCAGAAAATCAAGGCCAGAATGAGCAATCCAGACAGTTTCCAATCTTAAAACAAAAACAAACAAACAAAAGACAGAATATATTTTGGGCCCAAACCCAAGATAAAATAAATATAATCAGTCCAGAATATAAAATATAAGTTTAAATATTAATGGAATTAAAATAAACAACATCAACAAGTGACCTGTTATACTACATAGTGACAGTAATTACGATAATGAATTATATTTTTCAAAATAACAAAACTACCTAAGTTGGGAAGGAAGCAACAGAGTGCATGATTATATCTATTGGAGAAAGTGGACTTGTAGTTTGTACCTTCCCAGAGAAAAAAGGGAGTTTCAATTAGTTCCATGGGTAAATTCTACCAAATACCAAGAAGAAATACCCCCAATTCTGTTTAGCAAGATTATCCAGGAATATTAAAGAAGGAACACTCGCCAACTGCTTCTATACCAGCATAACCCTGAGGTCAGAATCAGACAAGAACAAGAAAATTCAAGCATCAGTCTCAACTTATGTGAAACTATATAAAAAAATACTTTATCTTCTCCAACTAGTAAGTATTATTACAAATGTCTGTGTCTTCACATATGGTCTCTAAACATATCCACAGTTCCTATATATGACTAAAAAGTCTTCATCAAGTATGATAGAATGGACAACACCACAGTGTTCAGACAAGCTGGGCCACTTGATCCCAGGTGTTTAAGGGCAGCACAGACACAGAGAGACTAACAGTTGAAGGGAAAAAAAAGGAGAGTGAGTGAGACGGAAGGGAAGGGTTGTATTCCAGATAGGTTTTGTAGTACATTCTATCTTGAATTCCTGTGAATTTCAGCAGAGTAGCTAAATCCTCAGGCTTCTTACTCAACATTGATTTCATCACTACCCATTTCTCCTACTGTCAAATCAGTAAGAGATACCAATCATTAGAGGTTTGTTTTAGAACCTTGTATCCAATCACCAACTAAACCACACCACTATAATGTCCTCTAACCTCTTTTTATGTATGTCACTATATATAAAAGCACACTCATTACTGTTTCTTCAAGATCTGCCCATAAGAGAAGAGATTATTTGGTAAGCAGAGCTTCATAACCTCCACAGGAACTCTGACATCCCAAGCTGACAACATACCATTCCCTTTTGATTCCATGATACCCTTTGCTACCTAAGTTCCTTTTCATCATAGCACTTACAATACCAATAGAAAACAAACTATGACACCTATAAACACATAAAGTTAAACAATCACCAAAGGTATTATGAATAAATCAAGATCACAAAAGTTGAAAGAATTTGTGCATTAGCCTTCTTATAGATCTTTTCAGTCTACTGGGTAACTACTTCAAAGTGGCATGGTTAAATTGTGGCTTAGTGGCATAATTAATTTTTAAAAACTGACAGAACAATTTTCAAAGTATTTGCACACTTTTCCACTTCTATATGCAACAGTTATGAAGAGGAGTTCCTCCGCATCTATACTAACATTCTATACTGTGTTTCTTAATAATTGTAGCCACTGCAATGTGTAATAATGTCTCCCTGTCACTCTTCAATGCTTTATGGAAGGTAGAATTTGAAGAACAATGAAGTAGGATAATTGGTGAAATAAATCCCTAAACAGTATGTTCAGGATACTTTGAGGCTTCCTTTTAACTGTTTATCAACAAAAATATAAAATAAAATTTATAATCAAAAGAGGGGCAGAAAGTAAGGATTTAGAAAGCCTAGACAGTCCACTGACTGGATAAAGAGAGCATTATATCCTTTGGGAAGCCAGGTACTGTTCAGCAAAACAGTGGACAGTGACCTCAGAGATTAATTACCACATCCATCACAGGTAAAAAGTGACAGAACCCTAAGGCAGAACAGTTTCAAAAGAGTGCTCAGTTCATCTGAGAGGCCCCAGGTATCTATCTATGGGCCACACAGTACTTCAGTGAGTCAACCCAGTGCCCAACACTGTCTAAAATCTATGCTGTACACATCTCTGAGCACGGTGCTCAGGAGAGCCCTTGGGCAACTAAGGGCCATCTCTATGAAGGGTGTAAGATGGCAATACGGAATGATACCAGTGTGGTGCTAACTCTTCAGGCATACAGAAGGGAAGAGCTGTGGAGGAATGGTTTTTCTCCCTGGAGGTGTCAGAAGATACCTGAGACTGCCTGAGTGCTGCAGAATCCTCAGACACCAAAGAGACTCACAGAGCAAGGACAGCAGGTGTGTCCCAAGACAGAACTGCCAGATCCCAGCATGCAGCCCCAGTTGGGAAGCCACAGGCATGACATTTCCAGCTGTAGAAGCTAAAGGACAGGCCTGGACCATCAGATCTTGGGGAGTGGGGTTGTTGGAGATTATTGGGGATCAGCCCCCTACTCAGTATATTTAGAAGGCAAAGTATGGAGTCAAAAGTTATTCTCAACTTTCACTATCAAATAATATATATCCTAGGTAAGAATCACATTTTTCCTATTTCTTTGTGTAGGTAGTCAGTTTTAAAACTATGCATTGGTTCGAGACCAGCCTGGTCTACAGAGCTAGTTCCAGGGCAGGCTCCAAAGCCATAGAGAAACCCTGTCTCAAAAAAAAGAAAAAAAAAGAAAAAAAATAAATAAAACTATGCATTGGACATTATGGACCAGTACTGGTTTTGTCTAGATTTTTAGCACCTTCCTTTGGAAAGGGGTGAAGTTTAGAGCATAGCATGATAAGAATACCAGAAGATGACATTACTTCAAATTTAATAACAAACAACTCGTATTACTTCCCTCCCTGACACCACTTTTAACCAAAGCAAGTAATTATTCTTTACAGTTATCAACACACAAATTGATATATTGACTTCTGCAAATATTTATTTCAGTCGTTTTCCCTTGGAAAACATGAAGGGGGCCTACACCCCACCCAGCAGACACAAAGCAGGCGCTTTGTGTATTTATATAGCACAGATTATGCTTCATCATGATATTGTGTTTCTGAAGGTCTTCTGTACTCTGCAGATTCATGTTTCACTGATAATATAAACTCGCGAGGGACATCCTGAATGAAAGAAAGATGTAATCTTACATTTAGGCTAAAAGACAAACAGACCCTTCATCTCACTAGTGTGGTATATTTTTAAATAGAGCCCATGAACCAGCAACTAATCCTATTGAAATGATGAAAATATGCCTAGGTTAGCCTATAAAGTGTTATCTTATCCTAAAGGTGATAGATCCTATAAAAACTCTAAGCTCTAATTTTTCAAATGCCAAATATTTTCTCAACCTCAAGTCTGACAGAGCAACCATAATTATAGAAGCTGGAAATTTAAGCTTTCTGAGTAAAGAATAAAATAGAAATAGATACTTATTTAAAATGTTCAAGAATTCACTAACAAATTATCTAATTATATGTATGTGATTCAGCTAAGAATAAATAATTTTTAGATAAATGTAAAACTGTATTAATAAAAACAAAATTATACTTCTTCCTACTAATTTTTTATAAAGCATATAATACATAAATGAAAATAAGAAGACATTTTCATATTTTCTATATGTGGAAAACTAAACATATATAATACACATAATATTTTTTCTGTTCCTACATAGTATATGATATAAGTAGTCTTTTAGCACCTCTTCTAAGAGGAAAACATTTTAGTTTTGTAGTTTTCCAGATATATTCTTTTCTTCATAGTCCCAAAGAGTCATTACTTTGATGACCATTTATCAGAGGTCCAAGTTTAATCTGTAAGACCTATTGAGATAGCAAATAATTCAGCCTCAGTGACTGTGTGTGTGGAAATGGGCTGTGTACCAGATAAATGGTTCACCTGCCTCTGACATAGATTAGACCATCATTCAAAATAACTACAGCTTCATAGAACAAATACAAGGAAACACAGGTTCACTTTAGCTGCCGTTTATGCCTGAGTGCAGTCTTCCTTCCAGAGAGCTATAGTGTCATCAAAGTTGCCTGGCACAAGCAAAGCAAAACAAAGAACAAGAAACATAATGAGGCAGATACTCCAGTTGTTACAAAACACACAAAAAAAATTCCATATGTACTTATATCTGATTTCTCTTTTACACTATGGCATCTTGGAAATCTCTCGTTTCATTCTTAATGAAAAGGTGTAAATTATATTAAGCCAACCCGCAGACAAGAAAGTCTTATAGACATACATCTCTTTCCTTATATAAATAGACTCTATATTCTTCCTAGTATTTTCTAAGATGTTTTCTCATTTATTTTGCTATTAGAAGAAAAAAGGAAACATTTTTTAGAGAAGGGGGCCCACTGGGTACTCAGATAGACGCTCAGAACACAAATACTTGCTAAATTCAACAGAATATCTCCCACTAAGTTACAGTTTCAGAAATAAAATGTGTTATCACAAAAAATTCAGCTGTAGAGAATAGCTTCCTATTCACCAATTATGCAAAGAATAAAATACAGCAGAATGACTTTTTAAATATACAGAAAGCATAATTGCCAATGAGAACATTCCTATAGCTGGGTAAAAGAGGAAAGGAAGAGAGCCAATAAAATTAAGGATGAGAGCTACTCATTTACAATATAGAATATGATGAGCATCTTCTGGTTAACCCCAGCAGAGTGACCACGACATTAACTTCTCTTGACTGACAACAGACTTCGGCATTGACTCACTTAACCTCATTTTTTTCTGCAATGCCATCCCTTCTAGTCACAGACTGGAAAACAGCCTAAAAGAAAGCAGTGGAAAATCTGACAAGGGGCTGGGGAAATGGGTATTGCTTTCTCAATGAAGAGAATAACTGATATGGCATGCTAGCATTTTTATATTTTATGATTATTTCTTTTTGGAGGTTTTTTGCTATGAATAATTTCAGACATAGACAAGAATTAGAATATTGTAATGAAGCTTGATTTACTTTTTACATAATTTCAAGAACTTTGATAATTTGAAGTAACCCATTTCCCTCATTATTTTTCTCCCTTTTCTGGAGTATTTCAAGTAAGTTCATTCATAAATTCAGTACTACAAATTTCTATTGGTGAAGACTTTGTAATTAAAACAAATACGATACTCTTACACATAACAAAATCAGTGATTTCTGAAAATTATCCAAGTATAAAAAGATCCCCTGATAATACTTTCTTAAATATTTACTTGTTTCCAAATAATAATGACAGAAATGTACATATTATAGTAGTTACTGTGTTTTTAAGTTGTGTATATTTTTTAATGTATAAGACTTCCTTTGTATCTGGCAAATTGGTTATTTGTGTTACCATTTAATTTGTTTCTTAATTTTTTTCTACTCACTTCTTGAAGTGAGTAATCTCTTAAAAAAATGGGGCACAAACTTTTCATGAAATTGCCCCAATGATATCCTCAAACAGTTCTGCATTCAATACAGAGAATCAATTCAGGACAGATGTCTCTTTTTGTTGAGAGCTATTTATAGAACACAACTTCAGAATTCTAAAGGCTGAATATTCTTGTAGTCAGCTTGGGTTCTATTAAACTATCGATCAACCTGAAGGAAGACTAAAGATGAGTTAGCTCAATAAATTGGAAGACATTTATACCCCACACATTTCTTAGAAGCCACTGGGCGTGGGCATTACCAGGCCAAGAAGCAGTAAGCAGAGAACCCATGGCAGCATAGCTCCTTTAATTACAGCTATGAGCCACATATAAAACCAAGCTATCACAGTGGGTGCAGTGAAGAATGGAAGTCAACAAAAATGCTTCCTATTTCAAGCAGTATCTCTTTCTTTGTGAATTCTGAAGTTTCTATTTTCTTAATTTAACCTTGAGTGATTCGTGAATACTTTAGGTAAAAATGAAGAGGTGATCAATCATTTGATGCTACAACAATGGCCACTGTTTACACAGTTATTATAATGTAAATAACAATGTTTAATTTAATTGAGACTATGAAATATCTATGTTAGGAGGAAATGGGTAACTAAGTGTGAGAATTATTATGACAAAGAGTGGTGCATTCTTGATATTCATCAGAGGAAGTCTATATATGATAATTTAAAGCTCAGTTTTAAAAAAAATAGGAACATTAGCACATAGAGGTTTTTGTTGTTGTTCTTTTGTTTTGTTTTTGAGAAAGGGTCTCAGCATGTAGCCTTGATGGCCTAGAACTTCTTTTGTAGAACATGCTGGCCTCCAACTCAAAGAGATCATTTGTCTTTGCCTCCTACTGGGATTAAAGTCATGTGCCACCATGCCTAGCAAACACATACTGTTTTAAAAGGCAGTATGACTGTCTCTAAAGAATGGCCCAAGGGGTGGACAAAGGATTACGTCCAAGTTATAAAAAACCTTTCAGAAACATTATGCATTTCAGGCAGATGATGTCTTGTCTTATGAATAATAAAATGATTTTGGTTAAAACAATTATTAAAGGAGAGAAAAAAAGTTTTAAAGTATATAAAATATATGTGTGACCTAACTGGGAGGATCGTTTTAGCTGGGGGTGTACTTCATTGGTAGCAGTGTATGCTTAGCATATATTAAGCCTTAGATTCAATACCCAATACACCCCAAAGCAGATAAATGAGTAGAGAAAAACTAAACCCAGACATTATGGGTTTTCATAACCTTTGCATTGTAAAATGTAGTTACCCTACACATGCTTTCTGTCAGGCACACAAGAGCTAAGCAACAAAGCACAGAGGGAGAAATGAGATGAAAATGTGATCTAGAAAAAAATATTGTCCAAAGATGGCAGGAAAAACTGACCTTCCTCAGAAATACTGATTTAATCAGAAAAATCTGGTGGCCCGAATTAAGCTACCAAAATACCAATGCCAATAAAGGCCTTGCTCACATCACTTAGACTTGCGAAGTCTCCACACCAGGCTTTGCACCTTGCTGCCTGGGGAGTACTTGCTGGACTGGAGAGCTTAGCTGGTGTAACTTCAGAGGCTGGTACATAAATACCACCACTCCCTGACCTTCTGTGATCAGCTCCAACTGTTCCCAGCACTGAACTCTACACCATGACCTCATTGTGTTTCCCTCAGAATTTTACCACTCTCCTGCGGGAGACACATGAATTTCTTATACAACTGATGCTTAAAGCTAAGTCCTTGTTTCACTGTTTCTGTCCATAGAAACCAAGGAAAGAAGGCCTGGGTGGTACATACTTTACACATGTATCTATCTCATAAGACTGTATGCCATGCAGTTTGCACACGTTGTGTTTTAGCAACAGTAATGGAGGTTCAGATTATTAAGCGAGACCAGCTCGGGAAAGTTTGTTTATGGTCTCACCACTATGAGGAGAAGTACGAGGCACTGCATTAACACGGAATGAATTCCCACATGTCCCTTTCCAAAGCAATCTCTCCCTCAAAGCACTATAAGCACTGCTATCCAAATGATGTAGTAACCTATGGCTCCTCCTTTCCTTTCCTCCCCTCCCCTATACGACTGAGGCAATAGACCAGAGACTGGTGTCTTCATTGGTATATGCCTTGAACTGGTTGAGAATTTGAGGGCTACGTGAATGAATCATTCTCAAAATCAGATGTTCTGCCTTTATTGCCTAACTCTGGTCTTTTCTCCGTTGTGGCGGCTCCACGCACTCTGCTGACATTGTGAGAATCCTGTTCCTTTCCTATGCCACCACACCTTGCCTACAGTCTTCCTCATGCTGTTCCCTTCACCAAGGTGTCCTCTGCTTGGCATACTGGGGAAGAGGCATCAGTGCTACATCTGTCTCCTTGTAATTGTTTTCACAGAACACATGCTTACTTGTTATCTATCCCCACTTGACTATAAGCTCAACAACAGAAGAATATTATCCATTTCCCTTTCCTAGGATAGTACATATACTAAAAATAGAACACCAGGTGCACAGTAGATGTTAAACAAACTTTGTCATATGAATAAAAGGATGCAATTTAAGTTAATACTATCATGAAATCAACAACTTCTATTAAATTATTTAAAGTTTTCTGAAATCTTCAAAAAGTGCCAACAAAAAAAATGAAATGAAGAAGACTTGGTACTGAAACTGTTGTCTAATAAAAGGCTTATGTTTAGAGTCTGTTGATAAAAGAAATATACAGAACAAACAGCAAATTTACTTTTTAGTACATGGTTTTGACTCCAGTTCTGCACAGCTCATAGAAACCTTAAATGCAAAACTTACATTAATTAATTAACATTAATTGGCCAGCCTGCTAGTTTATTTCAGTTTCCTAAACTTAACCTTCTAAATGGCATGCTCTTAGGGATCGTATCGGGTTCTGTCACTCTCCTCTCCCTCTTCTAAATGGCATGCTCTTAGGGATCGTATAGGGTTCTGTCACTCTCCTCTCCCTCTTCGAGCTGGATTGATTACTCCTTTTTCTTATGTTCATTAATCTCGTCACCTTATCTTTTATACCACTTCATTTTAGCAGAAAGGTAATAATAAAACCCTCATCCATTATCCTTTTACGCATCTAGTCAAGCGGAAATGGTTAATAACATGCTACAAATTGAACTTCAATCACCTCATTTTCTCCTTTGTTGAATACACATTAAAATATATTCCAAAAGTGCAATTTGTTTTACAGGAGAATTTGTGTTATATTGCTACAGACAACTGAAATTAAGTGTTTTTCAGTTTGGTTATTAAATATATCCAAGTGCTCTTTTATCGATAATACTAAAACATTAACTCATTTTATTAGGGTGTAATAAGACCAGAGCCTTATCTCCTAGTGCACAAAGACATCTAGACTACCTAATAGTATGTGTTCTATGATGGGTCATTCATCTTTTTACAAAAACACTACTGATAATTTATGAATTGGTACATCATTACAGATGAAACTACTCTCTATTTTTAAAAGTTAATTTGTTTACATGCAGCCTTATCTTGAAATGCAAGCTCTATTAGTGAAGAGGTCTTTAATGTCATAGAAAACAGTGAGAGAAGAATGGGCATAGACACAGCATAGGAAGACATGTGATTTAAGATTCTAAAACCATAACCTCTGAATGGAATAAATTTATATATAATTAGACTATGATTCCCAAAAGGAAAATGGAAAAATGACTTCTCAGACCACATTAAATTTATAAATACCACAACAAGTAACAGCTGAACTAGGTTCTTACACATAGTGCTGAAAATAATGTAGAAAAAAAGAACTATCATATTGGAAATTAGGTTTCTACTAATGTAGGAGAGATTTTACATATATATATTTAGAGAGAGGGTCTCTAATTACACTACCCTTCCTGCCTTGAACCTTGACCTCTGATGCTGGTATTGCAGGCATGTACCGTTACACTCATCTCAGTATCTTTTATCTGTTTGTAAGTAGACAAGCATGCTCATCAGCTTCAGAAAAAGTAAAGTAAGGACAAATGTCAGATAACATCACAAAATAACCAAGGCCCACATGAAACTCTCTCTGCCACTGGGGGCTAGAGGTTCTCTAACTCCTGTAGTACTTATTTAAAAAAAAAGAAATCCATCTTCACTGGAAACAAGTTTATGCACTTTTTGTGTTCCTTTTATCTCTCAGATTGCGCCCTTATAAATTTTGCATAGATAACCTGAGGTAATTACCGTTACTAAATTATATAAGATAATTCACTCTGGTTGCTATTTTCCAGGAGGAACAAAATGTATATGTATCCACTCCCAGTAACGTTAGCTTTAAGACTGCACTACAATATCCAATGGTGCAATAAGTGCACGATCCTATCCTACCTTCAACATAGGTTGACTTATTTTTTCTTACATAAAAGGTTTCCAAGCTACATACCACATTAGACATGAATTAGACATATCACAATTACATACTTTATGACTTCCATGAGTAACGCTTGCTTGATATTAATTGCATAAAAACTAATATTATAGTAATAATAACCTAAAAGTGGCTTTGTATATGGCAGGAGTTATAGTATTGACTGGTGTGTGTGTGTGTGTGTGTGTGTGTGTGTGTGTGTATGTATGTGTGATGTGTGCCACTGAGCCCCATGCATTCTAAGCGTGTCCTCTTACCACTCAGCTGTATGTGGGCCCCTTCCTACACCCATGAGACTAAAAGTAATTAATGCTTATAAAGAAGCTGAGAACAAGTGTCCTTACAAGAAGCATGGGAAGTCAGTAATTTGACACCAGCATGTAAAAAGTGAAATCAGTAAAGAGGCCTACATGTGAAACATTTCTTATTTAAATTTCTAAACATCCTTGTTTTGTATCAGATGCAATGACTGTAAGGAGCCAAGTGCATTCACTGAATGAGGGTCCTGCTCAATTGGTTGCTTCATGAGACCTCCAGCTGTGGGGAGGTTTTCTTTCCCTGTCAACAAAGTCACTGGATAACACTGAAGAACAGGAGAATGTTATTTCTTTTAAGAAATCATTGTGGTTCAAGTCTCTTGCCAACCACAATGAGTGGCTCCCAGGAGCCCAAGGTGATGTCCCCAGTTAGTCCCTTGGGCAGCTGAGGATAGGGAACCTGAAATGACCCTATCCTATAACAATACTGACGAATATCTTGCATATCACCATAGAACCTTCATCTGGTGATGGATGGAGATAGAGACAGAGACCCACACTGGAGCACTGGACTGAGCTCCCAAGGTCCCAATGAAAAGCAGAAGGAGGGAGAACATGAGCAAGGAAGTCAGGCCCACGAGGGGTGCACCCACCCACTGAGACAGTGGGGCTGATCTGTTGGGAGCTCACCAAGGCCAGCTGGACTGTGACTGAAAAAGCATGGGATAAAACCGGACTCTCTGAACATGGCGAACAATGAGGGCTGATGAGAAGCCAAGGACAATGGCACGGGGTTTTGATCCTACTTCATGTTCTGGCTTTGTGGGAGCCTAGCCAGTTTGGATGTTCACCTTCCTAGACATGGACGGAGGGGGGCGGACATTGGACTTTCCACAGGGCAGGGAATCCTGACTGCTCTTTGGACTGAAGAGGGAGGGGGAGAGGAGTGGGGGGAGAGGGAGAAGGGTGGGAGGAAGGGGAGGGAAATGGGAGGCTGGGAGGAGGCGGATAAAAAAAAACCAAAAAAAATAAAATTGAAAAAATAAAAAAAAAGAAATCATTGTGTAGTGTAAGTAAAGGAAATAGCAATATGTGAGAAGTTATGAATGGTTTATGCCCTGCATTTTAATGTAGACATATTAGACATAATAGTTGCAAGTCTGTATTTCCTGATCCTTTCACCATGCTTTGCTCTACCTGGTTCAAATGTTAGAACATCTCCCGTTCTCCTTACGTATGTGTTCCTTCCTGCGTTCACATCTACATGTAGCCACCAGTTGAAAAAGTACTAGTTTTCATGTACACAAGAGCAGTAATTCTCAAGTTACTGATCAGAGAAACGCATACTGAGAAAGTTTTCTTAATTCTATGGTAGTACTTTGGGTTAAAGACTGGATAAATATTTTCTAAGTAAAAATATGACTCTTAAAGATAGAAATTAGGACCCGTGAAATGGCTCAATGAGTAAAGGCACTTGCTGCCAATCAATAGAACCACATGGATGAAGGAGAACTACGCCTGCAAGTTGTTCCCTGACCATCACACACTTGTTGTGGCATGCCCTACTTCTAAACCTCATCCTAACCACAGCCCCAACAAGAGAGATAAATGCTAAGAAAATGTTTTAGATAGAAAATACTTCAAGCACCATCTGTTTCCCTATCTCAGTGCTTCCTAAACAATTCCAAAGATCAGCGACACATGTATTTTGTTTGGTAAAAGTCTTTAAAAACAAATATGAGGCTTTACTACGTAGCCCAGGCTGACCTTGAATTTGGGATCCTCCTGCCAGGGTGCTAGAAATATAAACAACACCACCACACCCAGAAAAACACATTCTCATTATAGCTGCTGCTGAGCAGTAAATCACAGTGGTCTTTCTGACATCCCAGTTTGCCCACATACAACTGTGATTATGAACCTGAGCAGCACACTTCCTTTATAACTAACGCAGGTGGAAAGCGCGTCTCTAGGTGGGTTTTCCAATGCGAGGTTCACTTAAAAGTACATACTGTTACTTAGCCTATATATTTACATTGTAGAATTTTTTAAAAAAGGAAAGAAAAAAGAAAGGGAGGAAGGGAGGATATGAGAAGAAAGGAAAGAGGAAAGGGGAGGGTTATGAAAGTGTAGAATTAAGACTTCTAACATGACATAAACACTAGTTTCTTCAGCGAGTCACAAAGGCGTAAGGAACAAAACAGAAGAACAAGCAGTGTCAGAACAGGCCCAACTCTGAGTGATATTTCTAAGACATTCAAATAACATCTAAGTATGACACAGCATTAAAGAATACTGATTTCTTTAGCTGATGCTATTTTGTTCTATGAAGTAAAACATAATTTAAATAAAAACAAAAAGTCTTTGGTGAAGAAATTTATTCAATAATTTTCATCTTTTTAATTGTGGTAGTAACCACCTGTCAATTGTAATGACTCTGGGATATAGAAGTGGCTTCTGGGACAATGTTTTATTTCCTGTTCTTATTACTGATGTCCTAGACTCTCCTCTTTGCAGAAATCAATGAACTGTATGATTATATGCAGTTTCATGATTCAGTAAATTTCATGAAGGCTAAAACAGGCTGCTCCCGGGAGGCAAAGGGAGAAAGGCTGCTTGAGCCATGACTTAAAGCCACCCTTGAAAACACACCATAATCTCACCTTAAAATGAGATCTAAAACTTATTGGCATTAATTAATTAATATGGAGAGTGTGAAGTAAATTGTTGGGATTTACACGTTAGTTTTGCCACAGGTGTAACTACAGGAGGGGAAACAACAGCTCTGTGCCTCAGTTTCCGCATCTAAGGAGCAGTACACATGGTTTTTATAATAATATTCTGACTTTTCTCGTTTGGCTTATTGTAAGGTATTTCCTCCCTCCCTCCCTTCTTCCCTTCTTTATTCAGTCCAAAACAGCATTTTAATTTCCTACTCCTAAAAAAATGAAATCATTTTAAACTCAAAAGAGAAGTTTTAAACTAAAACGAAGACCAACCAAGCTTTGAAGAAAATTCATACTATCAACTTAGTCTGAAATGTTCTTTTAAGGACATACTGTTTGGAGTTATTGGGAGTGCTTCAGTAGCCCAAATCTCACCCAGATGAATACAAAAAAAAAAAATACTGTAACTGACTGACTTAACACAAATATTACTCAGTGTGCTGTAAGTTGGCAGAATGAATTCTGAAGGTCAGTTAGCTTAGATTTCAAAAAGGTTCCTCAGAGAAGACTCTGCAAGATTGCCTCATCAATACTGAAATTATGTATATTTATCAGAATTGAAATTCTAGGAATACATTTTAAATTTCAGATCAGAGCACAATATCAGCAATGGTATTTGGACATCTATATATTTTAAAATATTGCTTTAAGAGATTTTTGTTTGATAATTTAACCTTAATTTTTATACTTTTTAATTTGAATTTTTGAGTCCATGTTGGTCTTGAACTATGAACCCAAATCTGGCCTTGGACTCCTTATCCTCCTCCTTCAGCTCCTGGATGATGGGATAATAAGATTGTGTCACCAAGCGTGGCTCTGTCCTTCTGTCTAAATTTTTATGTCAACTATATTATAATAAAAAGATTTGAAATAAATCATTGCTGAAATCACTTTCTATTACATATATTGTCATTTGAAAAATTTAACAAAATATTTTAATAAAATACTGAGAATAATTCCTATATTTCAGAAGCAGATTATCATGTTGCTAAATAATATGCCATTAAAAACATAGAGCTGAGACATCCTGTGTGCTTCACAAATAAGACTATGTTACTTCTGTAGATCAAAGTATCTCAACAAAAAAAGCAATTATAAAAATGGTTAAGAGAATTTCTTATTAAGGATAGCAATATATGCTTTCTTTAAAGAGTTTTGATGTTGCTGTTATCTAATTTGGTGATATGTGTGGTTCATATAAATATCCACAAGGAAAAAAAGTAGGATGAAGAGATTTGTGTCAATAAACCAACTTTAACGAACAACCTGCTGAGACACTAGTCACTGTAATCTCAAATTTAAAGATATGTTGACATCCGAAAGGTTCTAATCATATGGACAGTCTAGTAAATATGGTGTTTTCTTCTAATTTTCTGTGTGGATTTTACATGGCTATGGTAGTCCTGGTCATTAGTCCCAACACCTCCTCAACTATGCACCACATAGTTCCTCATGCACCACAAGGTCATTTTCTGGGTGCCTGGAAGGTTGCCACTCCTTTTGTGAAAGATGCAGATTTCAAAAATAGAAGCTAGTTTTCTGAGGACATTACTATCTTCAGCTGTGAAAATGCAGCACCACTAATAATAACTGAATAAGAGAACATGTAAAATTCTTAGCAAATCATGTGCTATACATGGCATTTCATTTTTTATTTGTGTGGTTACAAGTGTGTGCACGCACATGTGGAGGGGACAGGAGAACTGTGGATGTCATCCTTCGGAATGCCAACCACCTCCTTTTAGGCAAGGCCTGTAACTGCCTGGAGCAGTAATTTAGTAAATGAACTCTGGTGGCTGGCCAAAAACCCCAAGGGATGCTTCTATCTCTGCCTCCCCAGCACTGAGATCCCAAATGTGTACTCCCATGCCAGTGTTATAAATGTCATTTATTGTTACTGTAATTGCACTTTCCTACATTTGGGATAAATTCATTACACATTTACCATCTACCAAACAATGTCCTAAACATGAGAAGTTTGATCTATGACGTACACAGAGTAAACAGTAAATGTGGTTTTAACCATTTTGTCATACTACAAAAGGTAATGAATTTGTTCTCTGAAGCTAAAGAGAAAACCCGTCCTTTAAAATGTATAGGTTAATAAGGCAATGGTGATGATGACCGGTTCCAGCCTTTTAACACCTAGCCATTAATGTTTGCAAGACAAACCCAGGGAGTTCAGTGTGTGCTTAGTGTCAGGCATGAAATCTGGGATTTAGTCTCCACACAGGACATATGCATATGTGAACACATATACCCAAATCCAGAAAAGTCATAAAGTATTCCAATTTTTACAGAACTATTATTCTACATAATTACAAACTGGTGACATATCCATAATCATATCATTTTTGGAATTTCATAGAAAATTTCAAAATAAAATGAAGATACAGGAGTGTTTACAAATCAGTCCAAAATAATTCTATACTGTATCCCATTGTGAAAACAAAACAACACAAATAAATTGATGTCTACATAATCAAAACACAAAGTGCCCCAAAGCCAATATTCCCCCTCCCAAATTGGAAGAAATATTTATTAACTCAAGGAGCTTTACTAATTATGCAAATTTCCATCTTTTCCACATGTAATTTTATTCAAACTTCCCCTCTTTCACCAATTAACAACCCTGCCAAATGTTTGGATTTGAAAAGGCCACAGTTTTATACACAATTAACAGTCAAATTCTAACACAAATTACATGTCATTCTTATCTCTGTGTACACATTGAAATCCTATATCTTGTTGCCAGCAGGCAGCTTGCACCAGGGAATACATCCTGAATTTGTTTAATGTCTAGGAATAGCATTTCACACTTACGAAGGAGATACTATCCATTGCTCCCTTTGGGGAGTGAAATTGCCTTGCCTCCTCCTTTGTATTTTGGTCAAATAGGTAGTTTAGAAAATGGTTTACTAGCCATTTACCTATTATCAAATATTTTTATAAAGTATAACAAAAAGTGATCTTTATTTTCCTTTAAATTTTTCAATATGGTCACAGAAACCAGAAACTTGGATGAAATATTTCTGAAGTACAAATCAGTGACCCATCATTCTGTACATTTTGTCAATGGAGAAAGTATTTAAAACTGATCAATTCTAGAAAATTAGATTTACACAGTCATTTATGACTGCTTCCCTAGAAAGGATTAGCATCTAACACTGCAAATAATCAGCTCCTTATTGAGCAAGTACAAAACAATAACCACATCCAAACAGACAGATGCACCCTTATCTCCTAAAGTCTGACATTTTGTCGCTACTCTCTTTATACTAAAAAGACATGTCAAAGTAACTTCTACATAATACAGTGACATACCGATGTTCTATGAATTAAAGGCATGAAAGAAAGCAAAGTATATTTTCTCAAAATATGAATATCACTATCAAATTAATCTTTTAAATAAATACTTGGACTGTGTTAGTGAGCAACTTATTGCCCTTCATTGGTCCCTCCATGATTTAAATTGTCTCAATTTCTGGAACTACGAATTGTCTACCTATTTGGCTTTAACCCTGCCAACTCTTCTATACTTCAAGATCTAGTTATTCTAGTCAAATTCTCCTTATAAACAGCGTCATTTCTTATACCTGGAACATACACTAAACTATTTATCTAGTACAGCCCTACTCACTCTTCGGGTCACAACCGAAATCCTTTTCTTTTAATAATGCTTCCCTGAACTCCATCCTCCTTTTTTCCAAAAATACATTAGGAGTTTGGACATATGTTTCCATACTGCCTCATTCTCCCCACCATAGCATTTAACTATCATAGTATTTAAGTATTGTTGACTTGCTTGTTCTACCACTGCTAAAATGTAAACTCTGAGAAGAATGATGAAGAAACCCACATCTGCCTTGCTTACTGCTGAGTTCTCAGGACAGGACAGGACAGGACAGGACAGGACAGGACAGGACAGGACAGGACAGGACAGTCATGTTTTAAGGTGCCAGCTCCAAGCAGAGCTCATCACACTGTAGTATTTGTTATTATAATGCTATTATATTCTCTTCCATTATTAAAAACCACTTCATATATTAACAAAACATTCTCCTCATAACCAGTAAATATAAAACTAAATCTCAAGAAACTGTGGAATATTTGGACACTGCATTCAGACTGGTGCAGCAGCAGGAAAAGCAGGAATCAGAGATCATATCTGGTTTTACTGGAACTACTCTGCCAACATCTATGCAGGCAAGAAAGTATCTACCCTTACTAAGCCTCAATTTTCCATTTTCAACTTATGATATATAAAACATTAATGAGTGCCCCACAGACTGTGAATAACTGTAAAATCTCAAGGAAAGTAAGACTGTAAGAACCCAGCTGATACACTTGAAAGAATATCAGACCATGAGGGCCCAGTTATCATTTTTATTAATACCATAATTAAAGTAATCATGGGTAAAAAGTGATGCCAAAGGAAAAAAATAAGATATGAAATGGAATTTTGTATATTAATAATACAAATTAATTTTAAAAATCTACTAAAAATGCCTTGATAAGTGTGAAAACATCTATTGCGGAAATGCCTCCTATGTCAAGTGTGTGTATTCACAATGATTTAACTTCTTCCTCTCCTTAAATCCTGTTCAAGGACACAGTTATTATATGGAAGACACAGGCAAGACTTATTGAAACAAAACCTTTCATATTTATCTTTTAAAAAGGACTTGCTGCTTGTGATACTGAGAAGAGGATAGTCATATTCAAATCCCTAAAGTATCTACGCTTTAAAACTGGCTTATACGTGCTGAATAAAGACTACGTCAATATGTGGCTTCAAGACTAACTGAGAATTTTTAGAACATTAAAAGTTATACTAGACCTCATCATAATGTTGCTAACCAAGGAAGTCATTTTAAAATGTGATCAAACACTGAAAATAAGTTATTTAACTCATTTTGAGATAATTATAGTGAGTAATATTATCTATTAAAATAAAATAATCATTGCCTTTATTTTTTTTATCAAATTCAAATTTTTGTTATCAAATTCAAATCACAAAATTTAGACATAATTTTTCCAAAGAAAGTTAAATTAAAAAGCAGAAAGTCTTTTCTTACCTGGCAGGGCCAGTACAATTTTAAGTTCACAAGTCATGGATGTAAATCTAGGTCTGGTCTCAAAGGTGGGAGGCATGAACAAATTATTTTAGTCCTATTTTCATATTCAAAAATATCTGTGCATTTTACGAAAGGAAGGCTATGTACTACTCCAAGTCTGAGCAAAGCTCCACGGTCATACTATGAATCTGGACGTTTCTTCAGCAATATTAACATGGCCACACTGCACATGTTACTTTTAGCTTCTTTATGTATAACAAACTGCATTCAATTGGTGAACAAATACAATGTTTAGTATCATATTTAAAACCGCTATTCAAACCTTTTCTTAATGCTATTATTAGTTTTTCTTTTGCAACAATTTTGTGTATAAAAATAAAAGCCGGGGATTTTTATTAGCACTGCCCCTTCTTTGTTTTGCTCCACTCTGCAAAGCCCTTTTGGGACACTAAGCCTGCATTTACTATAATACGGATTAAACTTTCTTTGTCCCATTGCACAGGGTTTGTTAGCAGGTTAGTCTTTTTACATTTTTCACAGGCTGCCTGCAGCTTACCCCTTAGGCCTCACTCAAAATACTTCTGTGGATTTACAAAAATGCCAGAGTGGTCTTGGGGTTAATTGGAAGATAAGTACTGCCTTTAACATACACTCATTAAACATTTAGCCTTACCACAAGGCACCGTACTTGGAAAAGAGACATTCTAGAAACAATTTGGGACAAATAAGAGTAAAATTGTTTTAAAAACTGACTACTGGTTGGCTTACAGACTTGGAAACATCACTTTACTGCCCTAAAGTGATATAATAGAACAAGCTATGTTAGTACCATATTGTCTTTAATCTTAGTTCCTTTATAGATGAAAAAAGTGACCATATTTTCTAAGGAAAAGAAGCAAAAGGTTCCAATTTTCTATAAGAAACTGGAAATAAACACTCAGTTGATCATAATACAAGATAATATCTATTTTTAAACAAACAAGAAAACCTGGGAGTATTGTTGCTGTTGTTGATACTGAATTAAATTTTGTCCAAGTAAATAACCATAAGATATTCACATAATTAGAGCTAAATAAAATTTACTAAATATATTTAAAATAATTAATTTACTTTTTAAACTTGTAAGATATTTGTCTATGCATAAATACATACAGAGTAAATGAACTGGTCTTTTTTTTTTTTTGCAAGAAAATTGTTGTCCAGATTAACTTTTCCATCCCCTTATATCCTTCCAGTACTATCAATCCCACTCCAAAAAAGAAAAGAAGATTCGACAAAACACACACACACACTTGAAGTAAAGGATTAGACATATTTGCCCAAGATGCAGATAACAAAAGCAAAAGTGAAGAAAATTGAAGAGACAGGCAAACTTCAGCAACAAAATGGTTAAAGAATCTGAAGTATTGTAGCCCTCATTCTAAAAGTCGGCTCTATCATGAACAGCGCAAACATCAGACAAGTTAAGATTACTGACCATTATCTCCTTAATTTTCTCCGCTTTCCCTCACATTCCCTCTTGCTATCTGGGCACCGTTTTTCTAAAGCTTTATTTCTGTTAAGAAGTAAACTTTCCCTAATCCATCTATTATGTAACCTTTAATTGGATTGGGAGCAGGGTGGTGTATAAAATAGCCTCTATTCACTCAAAAGGACTGTAGTTTTAGGGACTTAAAGGAGAAAGGTATTGTTAAAGAAAATCCTCCGGGAATCAAGGATTAAAATATGGCTGTCCTAAATTCTTCAACTGCAGGACACCAATGAATTGCTTCCTTAAGCAGGTAATTTTTCAAATAAATGGTATGGTAAACTAAAATTAAAATTTTAAGTATAACACTGCATTTATACTGATAACAAACAGACTTGGTATTTCAACTCACAATGACAAGATCAAAGAATAAAGCAAGTAAAATACTTTCAAAACATGTACCAGTATATCTCTCTCTCCACACACACACCATGCACTATATATGCTATGTCAAACAAGAAAAAAAAACTATACTTTAATTCCTACGATTCCTCTATGTGTGTAGGCTTGAAGAAACAACAAACACTAACAAAATATAAAGTTTTCATATCAAAGTACATTTGTTCTTAATTAAGAAACGCTATCAGCTCTATAGTCACCACCCTATACTCCTTCCATCGGCTACCTTCTGTTTCATGTGAAACTCTGCCCTCGATACCTGCCATGGTGCCCACCCAGCTCCTGGGGAGTCCAGCCCACACAGAGTCCTTCCCTTAGGAACTAAAGATGGTAAAGTGCCAAACCTCATATCTGAAGTAAAATGATATCATGAGTGCACCTACCAGTTTTAATCTTTCAAAATGCACATAGTCTTTGTCATGAAAACAACAGGAAAATGTGACATCTGAAGAGATCAAGAGTTCCAATTTGCTGCCTACTCTGTCTACTTACCAGTCTTTAATTAAAATAAAAAATAAATCAATATTAGTGATTCAATAAATGGTGCTTTTCAAAAAATATTTTTAAAAACTTAGCAAATTTTAAGAAAGCTTTTATACCTATCACCTCTGCTTTGAAACCTTTATCTTAACTTATTAACAACTGCTACATTAGCTCAAACTATTAATTCTGTGGCATAGGCTAACAATTTTTGAAAGGATTGTTTCATCTATTCTTTCCACAGTTTTCTTTCCACAAATTATGTCTTTAAAGTTTCAATTAAATTATAAAAACATACCCAAATCCATGAGTTTTTCAATTATTGAACTGCAAATGTTTTAAAGAAGAACTTGAGCTACCTTTCCAAAAGTCAATCTGCCAAAAATATCGCAAATACTTATGGGACATTCTTCTTGAATATGGTAAGTACAAATGACTATGCTTATGTGATTAATATCATCTGAGATAAATTAAGAATAGTATTCTTGAGCCTGGCAGTGGTAGCACACACTTTTAATCCCAAAATTTAGGAAGTAGAGGCAGGTGAGGCTCTGTGAGTTTGAGGCCAGCTTGGTCTATAAAGTGAGTTCCACACTGCCAGGGCAGCTACAAAGAGAAACCACATCTCAAAAAACAAAATAAAACTAAACTAAAATAAAATTTCTATTTTTAGAAAATTTTAAATGAAGCAGTTACATTATATTATTGTATTAAGATATAACTAAAATTTTACTACTTTCTAGACACAGACTATAATTTATGCTAATTCTAATTTTCAACACTAGTTTTCCAATGTCATTATATTTAGTGTCATTTTATCATTTTTGTTTATTTATAAAATATTTTATATCTGAGAATTGTTTTTTTTTAAAAAAACTGTAAAGCTTCAATTGTTCAGTTTCCATTCAAATTTGGAACAGCAAAGAGCACCCACTTGTCCACTGGTGCAGAAAAGGGGCCTCCTGTGAGAGAAAGTCAGTGCACTTTCCTGGGAGTGATGCGGATTCCTGAGAGTAATCATAAAGGGTCAAGGTAGTAAAAAAGATTCAGGATCAGGGAAAGAACCTTGGCTAGCCTATGTTCTCAGGCCTTAATTCACGAAATACATCGTGTGAATGAAAACTATTCAGATTAACAAGGAAACTCTCGTAGAACTTCAGACATGTTAGTAGGGGATTAATTGATATTTTATACAAAGCAAAACTTTGAAGACCATGTTTTGATTAAAAACCAAGCTTTGATCGGGCAGTTAAACCACATCAGATAAACTACATCGAAAAGATCACTGCTTACTGCACTTTAAGGGTTTCTGACTTGTTCTTACCCCAATGCATCTCACTTGGAAAGATCACAGATCTTTGTTTTGATAAAGAACTACTGCAGAGAAATCTCCAGAAGCAGGTTCAGAAAAATAGAATCTGTAACAATTACCTTCAAATAAAATGACTTCTATGCTATAGCATGTTTATAACATACAACGAGTATTTACCATTTTTGAAGCACATTAAACTGACTGTCCAACTATTATTTTTCCCCAATGCCATTTGCTAATAGGTAAGTCAGCATTTAATCAACTTATGTATTAGTCACTGTAAACGGTCACTACTTCATCGTATTCCATAACTATGTTTCTTATAACTAAAGATGCTTCTACCCAGAAAAAAAGTGGCACATAAGAGACCCCACAAGGTACATTCTGTTGCTTATAACAAGCAGATTAAAAAGTAAGACTAATATTCTGAACAATTCACAGCAATTTAAATCTGTATGCATTTTAGTAAAAATAACATAAATATAACTAATCTATATTTGTAAATTGAACTAGTATTTAGTTAGTATATTAGCTGTGAACTACCAATAACTGTATCTTAATATGCAAATAGAATATAAAGCTACAGGAAAATACAACACTTTAAAAACAAACAATGGACTAGAGGACGGCACAGCCTGTAACAAGAAATGCACTCTGCTAGCCCCTTGATTTCCAGCCCAGAAACCAAACAAAACCCTTCACGCGTGATAACTTGTTATAGCACTACGAAAAGTGAGTATGCAGCCAGGCATGTTAGTACACAGGACAGAAGCAGGTGGATTTCTGTGAGCTCAAGGCCAGCCTGATTTACATAGTGAGTTCCATAACAGCAAGGGTTACATAGACTATCCGCCCCCCCCCCAAAAAAAAGACACAGGCAAAAAAGAAAATGAATATTCAGTTGTTCTTTTATCCTGAAAAAGTGGGCAAATATAACTATAGAGAAACAGTAGAGAATCCTTACGAATGCAGTTACTCTGTTAAAGAGCTACCTACTGATTTCCACTCCAAGCACACATATGGAGAATCCTCCTATCTATGTCTTAGAATATAATACAGTCTCCACGGAATCATCTGACAAGAGATGTTCTACCAAGTATCCATTACCACTTTCAATCTACTGCAAATGGCCCAGCATTCATTACCTTGGCATTATGAACCATTCATCAGTCTCCACTGTTCTCTCTCCTTCTTGGTCTCCCTTTTAATTCTTCTATTACCTTTGCTCAATGATATCTCCTGAGCCTCCTGGATCTTGCATAAAGATTGGCCTTAAATGCACCAGGCTAGTCAACATCTTCTCTCCTTGTCTGCAAATCTACCAATCAGCATACAATATTCTGTGCATCTCAGCTCTTTTCATTGTTGCTGAATATTACTGGCTATTGTGCAAGGATATTTCTTCCCCTATTTGCAATTTGAACATTAAATTCTTCTGTCAAAGACTATATTTATTCTATCTGCAAACTGCAAAAAAAAAGTAGCAAAAATAATGACAAACACATACACACACACTGCTATAGGTAGCTATGATAAATGGAATGTAATTTGCACACTGTTTTCTGTACACACAGGCAACTTCCTCTAACCTCCCCTGTATGTTCTCAGAAAATGCTTAAAGAAGGTGTGTGTGTGTGGAAATTATCCCTTAACTTCCTCTTGTGAAAATTATAGGAAGTAGGACCTGCCATGGCAGTTCACACCTGTGAGTTTGACGCCAGCCTGGAACAGTGAGTTCAGACTGTCTCAAAAACTAAGAAAAAAAAATTATAAGAAGCAGAGAAAACAAAACAAAGTTGAGTAATATGTATTATCAGAATACACAATAATATACAGCCTACAATATATTTTCTTAAAAACTTATCTGCATTCAAAATATTAAAAGTCTTCAATTACCCAAAAATAGTAGCAACATTATCAGACTAAGATGTGCTAGGCTAACAAAATTAAACTTCATTCACTCTTGATGCACAGAATTAAGTTCATTTTCAAATGTTTTAACTTCATGGCACATTTATGTATAAGCCTGATGTGGGAGTGTCATATATCAATCTGTTGATTTCATTGGTTAAGCAATAAAGAAACTGCTTGGCCCTCATAGGTTAAAACATAGGTGGGAGG
>NC_022009.1:126200729-126245349 GCF_000317375.1 Microtus ochrogaster | reverse complement strand
ATAAAGAAACTGCTTGGCCCTCATAGGTTAAAACATAGGTGGGAGGAGTAAACAGAACAGAATGCTGGGAGAAAGAAGCTGAGTCAGGAGTAGCCATGATTCTCCCACTCCAGGCAAACGCAGGTTAAGATCATTCCTGGTAAGCCAGCTCATGGGCTACACAGATTATAAGAAATGGGCTAGTCCAGGTGAGAGAGTTAGCTGAGAAAAAGCTAGATATAATGGGCCAAGCGGTGTTTAAAAGAATACAGTTTCCGTGTAATTATTTCGGGTAAAGCTAGCCATGCGGGCGGCCGGGTGCTGGGAACACAGCCTGCCACTCCTATTACAACATAAGCCTAAAATACATAGACTTTTGTAACATAACAATAAGACTTACAAATGCATATTATATGATGGCAAAAATGACATGTTAAGACTCTAAGTTGTCTTATGCCATTCACATATTCTACCTTTCACATGGTAGAATAGTAGTATATACAATACACATATATAAGTAAGTGTGTGTGTGTGTGTGTGTGTGTGCCCTCAAATGGGACAACTCTCCTGGTAATGCCAGCTGACATTTCCATGACAAAGTACAAGATGAGCTCAATGGGATTTTGACTTATTTCTTTAACATACAGAAGACTTCACAAAATACAGTAAAACTGCATAATCGTTCCTTAAAGACACAAGGTATAAACTACATTTATGTAAGTATATACATTTAAATATAGTAAGTAAATTAAGATCTACCACATGAGACTATTCATACATTCACTGTGTTCATTTTCTGCTCAGATATGTTAAGTGTATGTAAAATCATAACATGGTGCTACACTTGTCATCTTTCCTCATTTTGAACTATATTTTGAAACACTTAAAATATAATTAACTTTCTAACTATGTAATGTTACAGTTGTAACTTTCCACAAGAGAAACTCAAAGAAAGAATCATATGGCATGTTCAAGAGTTTTGAAAATTAAGTTACAGTATCTGAATTATATTTCAAAGGATCAAAGGTAAAAGGGAATTTCTGAATGAATCAAACATGATTTTGTAAAACACAATATGAAAATGATTTGTTTCAATGAGCTATTTTAGAATGCTACTGAACTATTTTCTAAATTGAATATTTAGACGACTGTTTTTAGATTATTCCCTATCTTAAAACTCAAAGAATTAATAGATGACAGCGATTTCAGACTTAAATGTTTTTAGTAATACACAGTAAAACTGCTACAAATATTTTAACTAAATACAATGTGGTCCTTTAATTAGTGAGAAAGAACCTACTTCATAACCAAAATATACAGACATGAGTTTATAAGATATACTGGGTATTACAGCTTTTGTGAAATTACATTTCATAAATTCCCATGTAAAAGATGAACTCAAAATAGAAACTGAACAAGGTTTACTCCCAGATCTTGCTATAGTTGGCAAACCAAACGAGGTTTACTCCTAGAGCTTGCTATATTAGGTAAACTGAACTAGGTTTGCTCCTAGATCTTGCTATATTTGGTAAACTGAGCTAGGTTTACTTCTAGAGCTTGCTATATTTGGTAAACTGAGCTAGGTTTCCTTCTAGATCTTGCTATATTTGGTAAATTGAACTAGGTTTGCTCCTAGATCTTGCTATATTTGGTGAACTGAGCTAGGTTTACTTCTAGAGCTTGCTATATTTGGTAAACTGAGCTAGCTTTCCTCCTAGAGTTTGCTGTATTTGGTAACCTGCCTCCTTTTCCACAGGATGGTGGATTGAGTTTTGTGCAAAGCCTCAGTACAAACTACAGTGTTTTTGAAGTATAAATATACAGCATTTCATTAACTCCATTTCAATCTTAGAACAGCCAAATTTCAATTTCAAGGTTTTTTTTCTTATAATTTGTTATAATTTACTAGGAAATGTCTAAAATTGTTTTCTACGGTATTTTTTATCATAAGCATTTTCTTAAAACTTACCTACAGGATGGTGATTGCCAGAACTCCAGAGATATCTCAGTGCTATCTAGTCAAGTCATAACGCTGCATAGTGAGATGCCATGAATGACCATCTTTTAGGAAAATTAATGGGGCTAACAATGATGACACCTTCTCCCAAATACCAACAGGCAGAAGGACTACAAAGAACTCCAGGCCAGGAGAGGATAGAGGGGAATTGGGGAGAAAAGAAAAAGGACAGGAATGAAGGAAAGGAGTAAAAGGGGGGTGGGAGAAGAGAAATAGATGAGAAATAGATAAGAGAATGGAGGCAGGAAGGGGGGAGGGGAAAAGGGAGCGAAGGGAGGAAGGGCAGGGAAGGGGGAGAAGGGCAGGGATAAGGGAGAGGAGAGAAGAAAGAAGACAGAGGGCTGGCTGGGCTTGGTGGATCACTCCTTTAATAGCAGCACCCAGAAGTCCGAAGGGGTGGATCTCTGTGAACTGCAAACCAGCTTAGTCTACACAGTAAGTTCCACACACATCAACAGAGCTGTGTAAAGAGTCCCTGTCGCAAACAAACAAACAAACAAAAAGGGGGGAGGCCTAGAGAGAAGGGACAGGAGAAGAGTAGAAACAATCCATGGTGAAGGTGAGGATTTGGAGCTTCTTGTGAACACAACAGTTGGTATGCAATGGAAATCACTTCAGGTGCGAGAAGGCGGAACTCACTTAAAAACACTGCCTATAGTCGAGATGACATCTTACAGGAAATGGATCAGTAGTGATAGTATATCCAGAAAAACCTGAATATTTAGATAAATTCGAAATATACATGGCATGTCTTAGGACTTCCTCATTTTAAAATCAAATTATTTAATCTCTCTACCTTGGTTTCTATATAAATACATAATGAAAGGCTATAACTCATTATGGACTCATTGAGATTATTACGACAAAGTGCTTAGAATATTGCCTGGCACAAAATAAGAGCTCAATCAGCTGTATGTTGATCATCTTATTTCAAATGAGTTTTAAAAGACTTTCTCATTTTTCTACAAACTTCACATTAAATACCAGAATGTGGGGACACATTTCTTGAAAAGGGCATCACAATTATCAACTGGTCTATAAACATTTATTAAGTGCGATGTGCTTAGTTTTGAAGTGCTACTAAGTAAATAAAATACCTGCCTTCCAATAACTTTCCATATTCAAAACATAATAAAATGAGACAACAAAAATGAAAACATACAGTGTAGAAGGGTTAAGATAATGACACCTAAAACAACAAATATAACAGTTTGTGGGGGACCTATGACAGCTCCAAGGAAAGACAGAGACTTCAGGGTGGGGACCAGTAAAACACGAGTCTAACTTTATTAAATTCTCCTAAGTAAAACTCTATAAAGCAAAACATTGCATAAGCATGAATTCTGCACAACAATTTGAACTGCTGATGGGTCACTCAAATATTTCTCTTTTTATCTTAAAATTATTATCATTTCATATGTATGGGGTTTTAGCATGCATGTAAGTTTGTGCACCAAAAGTGTCCCAGGTGCCCACTGGGGCCAAAAGACGGGAATTAGATACCCTGGAACTGTAGTGACAGGTACTTGTGAGCCACTGTGTATGTGCTGGGAATTGAACCTGGCCTCTGAGACATCTTTACAGCTCCTCTCTTTTGTCTTTTCTTTCCATTACTGTCTCAAAATCTCTATGACATCCTACTACCTAACAAGTAGTAGATGGAGTCCTCAGGTCAATGCAAATATTTGAATCCTAGTTCAGTGAGATAATTCTTAGTGTATATAACCCCAGATGAAAAACCAACCAAGCTTATTTTACCAGCCCTACTTAATTTCTTGTAACTGTGCAAGTTGTTTTTTATTATAGGTTAAAGTTTGAAGACTGTGTCATGTTTTGCATAAATTACATTATTACATTTTAGATACATACTTTTGTTAAAGGCATACATTAATAAACTTCACCTTGAATTCCTATTCGCTAAGAACATGTTCAATGAAATACTAGAATTCTATATTTATACATGAGTTCTCAGTTTTAAAATTTCCCAAAGTTCTGTCAGATATCAAAAAGAACAAAATGAGAGATGGCTAGAAAAAAAGAAGATAAATCTGAAGTATATATGGATCAAAAAATATAACTAGCATCAACAAAGCAATCGTAGATCTAAAGTATGTGATCCTGGGCAAATTACGTAATCTTCTCACGCCTCGTTTCTTTACCTGCACAGTGATGATAACCTAGTACTTAACTCAGAGTGAGTGTGAAAATTTATGAATTGCATGCAAGACACTTATTACTGGATCTGCAGTGTGAAGAATGTTCATATATGTTATTATTATTTCAGGGGCACTTTGCTAAGATCTTGTCAGTGAATACTATGTTCTAACAAAAACAAACAGATATGAAAAAGGGGGACTCTCCATAAGTAATAAAAAAACAGTCAGTCAAATAGCCACAAATATCAATGGAATAGTAGTTTTGTGCTGAAGAAAAGAGGCAATGCAGAGCAAATAATATATATTTAAATACATAGGGGAAGGGAAAGAACTATATTTAACAAATTAAGATAGTTTCCAATCACCTTAAAATGTCTAAGAAAGTGGTATTAATAAGCAAGAGCATACCTCTTCCAGTACAGAACATGGAAGGCCATCCATGGTTTGTGCAGCCTGCATGAGACACGACTGATTGGGCACAGTCCCTATGGGCATGCCATTTCATCCAGACTGGACGGTTCATTAGTCATAATTACTGTAACTGTACAGCAGAGACTGCAGTTTTAGCCCATCATACATCTCTGATCAAGCTGCTTCAATTCTGCTTCATCAGCAGGTGAAGTTACATTATCAGACCTTTTTATTTTTCCAGTCGGTAATTAACACAGATTATGCCTTTTATCAAAACATGTATTTGGCCTTCACATTTAATAGCCAGGGCCCTAATCTGACCACTATTTGACCTCTGGCATTACAAAATCATCTAAGCAATATGAATCATCAAATAACATTCAGAATGTTGTAGCAGAAATTAAACAAAGAAAAAAACTGACCTGTGTTAAAAGCCTGGGCTGATTGCACTTATCTAAATCGAGACTGTCTTTGCTTCTCATTAAACATTAAATTGTACACCAGAAGAACACATCATGCATATTTATTGTTTTACACTGTCACTTCTAAAAGACTCATACCACAATTAGCGTTTCTCTCAAATTGCATGCTACATAAAGAAATTTCCTATGAAGGTTGAAGACAGAGTAATGTAGAAAACTGTTAAAGGTTAAGGAACACAGATAATAGATTTCATAGCATACTAACATATAACATGCTCACTCTAGAAATGAAAATATTGCCAAAACATGGTTCAAATGTAAATTACTGAATAAAACCGATGTGTCAGGAATTTTTCCCTTCCAATTTCTTTTGGAGAACAATAGAGGACTAAAAGGCCTGTCTCACCATCTTCATGTGAAAAGTGTTCCCAGTATAGGATGCATGAGCAATCATAATCGACAGTTACAGGCAGGCACTGAGGCTGCAAAAATCCCAGAGTAATTAGTGTTGTCTGAATGCAATGACATCTGTGTTCTCATGGTTCTTGAGACATGTCAGGCCAATAAGATGTATATGAAATAATATGACAAGCATTGTAAATGTCCTTCTAAAAGGTCTTACACTTTGGGGAGCAACTGAAGAAATAACACACGCCATCTTCCTTTTGTAAGCAATATATTTAGGATTAAAAGATCTAAAAAGGTTTTCTGAGTCACACATCCCTCTTTATTAACTACAGAGCATTTATTTGCTCAGGATACAATAATATGATATAAAAAAAAACAACTGTTTCTTTTCACATTTTTCTTAAGGTCTGTGATCCTGTGCAAGGGATACGTGCCATTCTTTCAGTGACAAATTCAGGAATATTTTAACCTAAAGACAATCCTTTGGTACTGTATAAAACAGTTTGCAATTGTGGTTAAATACCTTAGAATCACGTCTGCACTTCTTTATTATAATGAGAGGCCAGTATGTTTGTATTTAAGAAGTCGTTGTTTTTGGACACCTAAAGCCTTGTTGTAATGGTGTCTATGGCTGAGCCCGCTCTCTCCCCAGGCTGCAGCAGTATGTTTGAGCATGCACTTGCTCCAAGAAAGACATTAGTCATCATTAACAGAAGCACTGACACCAAATCTAAGTGCCTCTCCACAATGACCAAGTGGCAATCATCTTTCTCTTACACTGTCACTGCTGATTAGGATTTTCTTTCATGAAAATTTAATTTGTTCCCTTTCTGTAGCTTTTTTTTTCATTCCTAAAAAAAAACCACAATTTTTCAAGAAGGTTACAAACGTAGTACAAGAAGTTCTATCTCTAGTATAGTGAATAACAGAGAAATTCTAAGGTATCTGGCTAAGTCTTTTCACCTAAGCCAGCAGGAAAAAAAAAGACTAATTCAATGATTTGTAAACAGCAGAAGAAAAGCAATGAGACTAAAAGGAATCCTGCATTAAGAACCTAGAAGCCCCAAAAGATGGTTAACATTAATTTAGGGATATGAATGACACTTTCATAAATACTAGCCACAGAATCCTAAAGCTTCTTAAAACATGTCTAGTAACCATCTTCTGTAAATTCAGTTTTTATTCCCTGTATCTTAAAAATAAGACAGAATAGAATGCTCACACAGACACGTAACTATAACCTTAAATAAATACTGTTAAGTACCAATACCTTTGCTTTGTCTTAACTTGCTGGTTAGTGCTTTCTTTAAAAGGGATTTGTAGTTTGCAGGGGACATGAGGAAGTGATTCATGTGGCCGTGCAGGGTGCTCCACAGCGAGATGATGCTACAGATTAAACTTGGGTCTGCAGAATGTCACAGTGTTAAACAAGATATCATAACGATAAGTTATTTAAGGAAGTTTAAAAAAACATTTACTTTTCTGTCTTATTTCAATTTGTTTAAAGTTTGTAGAAAATGTAAACATGTGATAATTTGCAAAGATCATGGAACAACCCCAACTCCTAGCTATAAATATTATATTCTTTTATTTTACTTAAATACTGAAACAAAACAGATTGGTTTGAATGTAAAATATCTCAAAATTAGAATAACTCTAGGTTTAGTCAAAAGTTGTTACATACTTGGGGTCACATAAATATAAATTGTATCTTCTTTAAATGTAAATATCTACATGAAATGTTTTAAAAACAAAGTTCAGAAGTAATCATAATTCATCAAACTTTAGCAACTGAATGATCCCTCTATCCTTATTGTTTTATTGTAAAAAAAATAATAAAAAACAAACTTTAAAGTCAAATAACAACCACTGAACTACATTTGCAAAGGTTCAAGTCTTCCCTCCCTCACCCCCATTTATGACTGGTTTGTAGTTAAAACTTTTAGAGATTAGAAATTTTAATGTATTTGGAAACATAATTTTTAATTAATTAAATTTGGTGATAGAACAATCACCAAAGAATACATAAAATGCTAGTCTAATCAAAATAAAACTATATAACCTAACTTAAATATCATTTTAGATTACCCTTAAAAATAATTGGGTCATTTCTATCTTTATGAAGCATATATGATCTGATACTGAAAGTTATTAAAACCAAGTGCTGATTTTCAGAGTTGCACAGACACATCCAAATCAAAACTTCAGAATGTTTCAGTATTGTAACTGCATCTTCCATTGCCAGGTCTTATACATGTTCATGAGGAGAAGTTTAGCTCTGTAACATCCATTCCTCAACCTAAACCTCCCAGTCACTTGTCAGTTAAGGGTTGGGCGATTTATTGACCGACTCTGGATGCATACTGTCAGTGCTGAAGGAAATATGAGGGAGGGTTGTCGCTACTGTTCCGGGGCTCATTGATAATGACATACCTGCCTCTGTCACCCATTACCCATACTACAAACTACTTAGACCTAACTGAAAAATCAATAGCCTACTTGCACTGGTTCCTGTGGCTGCCTCCTTTGATTGTCAGCTCCTGTCTAGGGTCAGCACTTACATGAAAGGGGCTGTGACTGCCTGATGCTTTCAGGACAACCTAACGATATGAAACTAGCCAACAGAACAGTAAATTCTGTCTCCCTGCCCTCCTCATCAATTAGGCTTTGACTAGGCTTGCCTGTAGAAACCTGACCTTTTAAGTTTAGGTGAATATGGACTAGCTGAACACACCATTGCCCTCAGCACTGAGCCAGGAAATCTACTGACAGGTTAAACAAAACAGAAGGTTGTAACTGTCATAATTTGCATTGCACTTTCACGCCAACAAGGGTGTTATCAGTGGGGGCAAGCCCTGGAACACACAACTCCAGCACCCTTAAGTCACACTACTCATAAATTTTCAAGTGAAGTGAGATAAAACATAAATTCACAAATAGCAATGCATTTCTCATCTCTTGGTCTTTTAGGTTTGCACTTTGCAAACCCACAGAGTGCCCATCAACAACTCTCCTGGTGGCCACATGGCACTGCTAAATGCACAGACGAAGGACTTCCAATGAACTTAACACAAAACTGAAGTACTCAGCTTCGCTCATTCAAAAGCTATCAGAGAGAACTCACAACACAGCAAAAGACATTGCTGATCTCTATTTGGAAATGAGAACAACTGGATCACAACCTACTTTTTTCTTGCATCACTTCTCTACCTAAAAAATATCCAAGCTTAGACAAGCAAGGAATTGCATATGTGAAAGGAAGTGTTGAAAGTATTTCCTACAATGATTCTCTGATACAGCATCTTTTACAGTTTGAGAGAAAACTAGGAACATCTGTAAAAATCAAAGATGTTAACACATTTATGCCTGTCAAATCTTCTGATGAAAACAAGCGAAGAGCATGAGAAAGTATAAAAATTTCCTTCTTTGGGGACACATGTAAGAATCACATCTCAGCTTGGATACATATTTTAATGAATTATGAACTTAGAAAATAATAGCTTCTTAGAGTCATGTCATTTCTTTAAGAAGACACATTTTAAAATTAATTGTAAACTTGAAATCATTTGGCTTCAAAAATCAATATTTATAAAACAGCAATCTTCATGAAAGTATGTAACTCTTGAATTCATTCATTAGTTAGGAAAGAAAAAGTATCTGTCAGCCTTGTTCACACCTTTAAATGCATATCTTTATAAGAATACAGATCATGTTTCATTTTGATGGTCCAATTTTTTATAAACAGCACTCCTACAATTTCTCTCAAGTTGTTCTTTTGTTGTGTTTCCCAACTATCTGCAATCTAGAATGTGTTTTCTCTATAATGGTCTGAAAGAGCTGTAGTTACCTATGGTTTTTCTCATTAAAAACTTTCATAATCCTGTGCCAGAGCAACACCAAAAGGAGATAATTTCACGGAAATTATTCTGGTTAAAACATACTCATCAAGCTCAACAGCAACTGTTACATTATTCATTGTTAGGACAGACAGACACAAGAGATCATTTAACTCAAGCCCCCGTTTCAGGGCTGAAAACAGTTTATTTTCAGCACTGAGGATGTGAACGCAAGCCTGAGGTAGGCTTGAGGAAAACACTGCGATCCCGTCTTAGAATTCATTTTTTAGATTGTGACTTGGTCGAGCAGCCCTGGTAGCTTTTGTTCCTCAAATGGATCCTCTCTATTGACACTCAGAAGAGTATGCTTTTATTTTAAGTATCCCAGTAGGTTCTGTACAGTAACAACTTTTCACAGTTAAAAAAAAATAACAAACTATTTGTATCATTCATTGTTTACCAAAAGTTTGGGCTAGTTTTCAGAAAATACTGAAAATTTTTGGAGCATTTAACAAAAAGTTGCCGTAGACAAATAACTTTGGGATTGAGGACCCAGCGGAGAACAGTGAAAACCTTGCTGACCTCGCTGATGATTAACTATGCATCTGGTAGCCTTGCGGGTCCTCTGTGTGCACCTAGCTGATAGCAAAGTGAAAGGGCATGGACAGTGTCTGCTCCCAGCAAGCAAATCACTTAGAAACAGTCAGAGCCACAGATCAAAGATTTTCGACTTTATCTACACTGATTTAAACTACTAACTTGGATTTTGTCTACAGACAAAACAAGTTACAAAATAAGAGAATGGCTCTTTAGGATCCGAAGATAACAGGAGATAGGATGGGAAAATTCAGAGAAGAAACAGAGGGCTAGAACTTGATATCCACAGGCCAAAGCAGCTATTTTTTTTTTAATCCTCACAATATTTTACATAGTTGCAGGAAAAAAGTTTTTTATTCCTTGGATCATCAAATGTTATTTCGTTTCTATTATACAGATACCTTAGGATTTTCTGTTGTTGTTTAGCCACTCCAAGAAATCATCTTCTCTGCATATTATCTTTAAGTTCAAACATCTGAAGGAAGATTAGGCTTTTACCATTATTAAAATAGAACGTTCATAAAAAAATGCTCTGCTGTCTGAGGGGGATATTAGTCGGCTATAACACTATAATACAGATGGCGTACTGTAAGGACACTGATTGTCAATAAAGAGCATAAACTGGCTAGTTTTCTTTCTTTTGAAAAATAATTTATTTAACTTTATTTTATGTTCATTGCTGTGTAGGTGTCAGATCCCCTGGAAGTGGAGTTATGGACAGTTGTGAGCTGCCCTGTGGGTGCTGGGAATTGAACCCAGGTCCTCTGGAAAAGCAGCCAGTGCTCTTTACTGCTGAGCCATCTCTCCAGGCCCCTGGCTAGTTTTCTTAAAACATAATAAAAATGTATTCACATGATCTGCTTATCTGGTAATTCAAAAATGGGTCCTCAAAAATATCACATACAACCCAAGAAAAACATGGAGCAAACTCTCAAGTCTTATATTTTGAATTTAGTATACTTCAGTACTGCCAAAATCTGCATCACTACTCTCATTCTCTTTCCATTCATGTCTGCTACTAAGCATAAGAGATGAAAGAAATGGAATAATAGCATCAAGATTCCAAGAAACACACTATGTATAAAAAGTTGCATTATTTTCATATAAACATCACACCTTTAAGCCATAAAATCCTGTTCTCTTTACCAATAAATTCAGTATTGATTACTTCTGGCTTACTGTTCATCTCCTGAAAGTGACATTAAATCCCAGGTAAATGCAGTTCCTTAGGAAGAAGAGACCCAAAGAGCAATCCATATATTACATGCTCAGTCATTAATGGTTAAGATTTGGCTCTGCTATCTGAATTCTTTTCTCTCAAATGTATAGTAAAAATTAAAAGTAAAGCCAAATCCATTTGGCAGGTAAATTTTAATATTTGACTCACAGAACATTAGTAAGTTTAAATTACTTGAAATTTTTATTTAAATAAGGAAAGGAAGAAGGTAGTAACGGAAAGAAACTTATCCAACTTTTCAGAAAAAATACGTATGTTTATGGAAATTAAAGAATGAAATAACCAAAAAGCTAATGATGTTTTGGTAATGCCAAAACCATAGATAACCTAGATGAGAACGCAGTAAAGCTCAAATACTTGCTAAGTTTGCTTCTGTTTCCAGGCTTCACTCCCCAGCTCTCCTATAACGTGTTAACTTTCAGCCAGGCTACCGGCTATCTCCATTTGCCAAGCAGAAGTTCCCGACGTTGGTCGTGTGTGTCTCAGTGAAATCAAATTATGTATACTTTAATGTGGTATTCATTTGAACTTATATTGTTCAACTTGGGAGAAAAACTTAACATATATATTATGTTTTCAACCTTCTCATCTTACTCAATGATGCCAGGGTTAGAAATGTACTAGTTTTAATTTAATCAAAAAATACCGCAGTAATATGGAAGTGTTAGCAGTGTTATGGAAGGTAATTTTAAAAACTCAGTGTGTCCACCAAACAATACCTATAAAAAGTACATAAAACTGCTGTTTTTTTCAGTACCATTCGAAAGGTTTGCTGTGCAAAGTCAAAGACATCACTTTACCTGACATAACATTATCTTAAGTTCAAACTATTTAAATGCGAACAAATACTCTTGGGCTACAAATCAAAGAGGAGACAAGGATTTTCTGTTGTTTTGAAGCTATTTTGTAAAACAGAATGAAGTATTTAGCAGCATGCTTGGCCATTTAAAATAATTAAACAAAAAAATGAAGTAGTCAAAGAAAATATTCAATAATTGGTTTTTACAAATTAATTCCAGAGTAATAATTATCAATACCTTAGAAACTTGTGGAAAACTTCAGAGTTTTGGAAAGTCACATCAGTGATTGATAGAAAATGACAGATAATAGTAAAAAATAAAATAAAACCTGCATATAGTACAATATCCATGATTGTTGGAATTTCTCTCATATATTTAAATTTAGTTATTTCTACAAAATTCCATCAGAACCAGCACACAAACAAAGCACGTCTGCGTAATTTACTTTCTGTCCAGCCTTTACTAGTAGCTTTTAAAATCACAGAATAATTTTTATTTCCAAAATTATATTTTGAGTACAATATGAGAGATTTGTTTTTCAAAAATCAAGTATTATTTTTTATAATGCCATCAATTAACTTAATATATAAAGACTAACACTCCGGTCACTATATGGGCACTAGATTTTTCAAAATTGGAGCAGGGGCTAAGAATGTATGCAAACAGAAAAACAGAGGCCTCTGCATTCTGCAAAGTATAAGCACTTCAGAGACCTTTTAAAAGAGAATAATTTAATTATTTTCTGAATGTTTCTAAAATGCTTTCAGGAAGTCGAGATCTTATCATATAAAACCTGTGTATCCTTGTAAAGATGGTTAGACTCCACTATACTATTTCTATACACCATAAAATAGATACCTTTTAAATCTCACTAATCTGTTAAAGTAAAAACTGGACTGAAGTTTAATCCAGTAAACGTATCTCTAAGGAAAGATCAGCACAGAACAAAACAGTTTAGGGATCCTGTGCTCAGTGCAAACGTAAACAGGATTAGGACTGTCAGGCACACAGAAGCTAGCTCTGCTTCTGAGGAAAACGTGGCCGCTGCTGCATCCGCGTCCCCATGCACACACCCCTGCAGCAGCAGGCCTCCCGGGCCATGCAGGGATGTATGAAATGACAGGCAGAGGGCATTGGCTGGCTTTTCTTTCCCCCAGACTGTTTGCCCCTAAATGGAAGGCAGGGTGCTTTTTCAAAGCACTTAAGCTGGGTCTAAGTCAATGCTAACAAAAAATATAACTGAATTCTCTAGGCAAGAAAGTTTCATAATCGGGTTATTCACTACTTTTCAAGAAAATCTGAAAAACAAATCCAAGTTCAACATTGTTTAGGATGAACTAATAAGGTTAATACTCTAGCCTAACTGCCTGTTATTTTTCAACTAGAAGAATTTTCAGCACTTTGTAGGCCCTCCTCCTGATTTTAGCAGGTCCTGATTTTAGCACCTCCATTCCAGGTCCTGATTCTAACTGGAACTGTAAAATATCCCTCAGGTTTAAATACAGTAATCTTTCAAATAACCTGCATAAGTAGGTAACTTCTTAATTTCCATGTTAGCGCTCACATTGGTTTTGATGAAGGAAGATATACAATTAATCGCCACAAGTTTATTTAATTATGATCAAGTAAAACCAGGGTACACAGAGAAGTAACCTGGCTGCTAGACCTCAAACATTCTCATATCACAGAAAATAGCAGAGTGACTGCTCTAGCCACACTCGACTTGCAAAGGAACAGGAACTAATGTTTTAAACATGTCCATATTTTATAGTTACTAAAAGTATACCCACCTCAGTACATTTCTAGATGTTCCAACTGGAATGATAAGAAATGTTATTATGCCCAGAGAAGTCTGAAGATTCTGCATTACCCACAATCCAAAGGGGGAAACCCACCCTCCATGCCCTCCTTCCTTTCAGGAATGTCTTGAAGTCAGCCAGCCCTGCGCCACAGTTCTGGGCAGAAGCATGCTGATATTGGCACTGCCTAAACCAAACAAACAAGATGTTTAACAGTCAAATAAAATGTCCTGCAGTCTCCCTAATGAATTTGTCAAGGACCATCAGATTTCGCTCCCCCTCCTTTGCCTCATTAACTCAAGTATGATGAGACGGATTATAACAAGAGAATACAGATCAATCGGTCTGAAGACTTGAAGTGGCTTTTAGCCTCTAGAGTTTCTTTCTCTCTCGGTTTCCTTAATAGAACATCGTATCTTCTGCAGAAGGAGCTGCCACTTCGTTTTAATACACCATCAAGGAGCTGCTGATGGACTTCTATACCAACATACATAAAAGCAGAGGTGACAGGGGCTCTTCAATTATAGCCTCCTCAGATACCGTTTCCCCCTTCAATTATTCAACCAGGGAGAAGAGCCACAAACAGCAGAAGCAGCTTTCCGCCAAGGCAGTGGAAAGAGGTAGGGGGGAGGGGGCAGTGTTTGCTGGAAGTGTTTAAGTTTATTGCTCGAATGATGTTTCTAATTAGCACCACAGCGATAAATTAAAGTCGCCTTTGTTTAACTGATTTATTATTTACTAGAGCATCTACCTTAGACAGGGTAAATTGGTAATGAATTGTTTTTAAATCAAAACATTTGTAACGTTTTGTCATTCTTCGCCTCTAGGTAGAAGTGGAGAAACTGTAGAAAAGGGTGCAGGATGTGAGGGAACTTGCTCAGGTTGGAAGAGGGGAATACAGTGGGTGTGCGTGTCCCTTAGCTCGAAGATTGGCAAGCAGAGCTGGGTCAGCCGGCACCAAGGGCTTGAACTGGCTCTCACAGGCATCTCTGGCCATGTGCACGCTGCAGACCTGGCCCCTGGAGGATGTGGAGGAACTCTACACCTGGGCCTTACCATCAGTCTCCGCCCCGCGCTGCCTAAGGACTTGTTCCAAGCTTCTCACTATGGTCACACACACCCCGTGGGAGTGCAGCCCTCTGGCCAGTAATGCCTCCGGGGCCCGGACTGCAGAAAGCGCTGGTTACCGGGCGTGGGCTCGGTCCAGCAGCAGCAGATTTTCTGACCAGCGGGAAAGCTGCAGCGGGTTGCCCAGTACTGCTATTAGTCCTAGGACCTCCACTGAAACTACTGTCTCAGAGGCTCGCTAATGCTTACTTTCCAAGGTTCTTCCCAATACCTCTCTACTGAAGACAGTCCCTAAGCAATAAATCCCGCTTGATTTTAAAAAGAAAAAGCCAAATTTTCTTTAAAAAGGAGCCAGCCGAATCTCCAGCCATCAGGACACACCAAAGACTAAGGACGTATGAAGGGGTAGAGATCCAAGTGCTTCATGCCAAACAGACAGAGAAATTAGCTTTCCAGGTAGCAACTGAGTTCTGGTTGGGTTTCAAAAACAAGTCAAGCTTTCCTATGGGGGCTTTTACAAAAGCCACACACAAGGTTTTGCAAGAAAAAAAAAAAAGAAAAAAAGCTAAAGATTTCATTTTTTCCAAGCACATAAGCCACACCTGAAATATCAGCCAAATCCAATTAAAAACAGTCCTAACTACCTGAGTGTATTAAAATGAATGAGAATCCTGACATCTTAAATTCAAAGATAAAACCTCAGAAGCAAGTCAATAACCTTGCTATAGACCTTACTCTTCCAAAAGTCCTACAAGGTGGCCGTCACACAGCTTGACAGGGATAATACATAATTCTAAAGAACACGCATGAGTTTCGGTGGGATGCCAGAGGAAGAGGATGGCCATCTGGGTAATCAATAACAGGACAGTTATGGATTTCTGTCCCAGCCAACTCCTTTAAGAGCAAGAGTCAATTATGAAAATAACATGACTTTAAACCAGAAGCTGTACTGCTGGAGAATATATTCAAAATTAAGGTCACAATGCAAAAATATTAAGAAAACTTGAATTCATATTCAATTTTCCTTTCCTATATTTTAATTAATTGAAAATGATTTTAGTAGTTTATTTTAATTAATAAGTATAACCTAGTGATGAATACCTCATATAATTTACATTGTTTTCAGAACTCAAGTATTTTCTCTAGTTATTGCTTAGTTCTTGTAACGGTAAAATAGTGGCACAGAGATATCTGAATCTAACTATGAAACAATGATCGAATAACATACTTGGACTAGTTTCTGTACTGTTCGTTTTTTCGGCAGCATACGGAAATTACTAACCAGAGATTTACGGTTATAGACCCTCATCATATACCCTCCTTTACACAGACACGACAATCGCTCTAGCTCCTGGCAACAAGGGGAGAGGAGGGAGAGAGAAGGAAGACTTTACTTGAGGAAAAAAAAAAACAGAAAAAATAGGTATCAAAATGTTAAGTCCTTTCCTACGCTCCCCTTTCGGCTCCCATCTGCCTTCAAGCCAAAGACAGTTTGTTAGAGTCTGCACCTTGTGCAGAATGTTCAGAGAATTAAAAACAAAAGTGAACCTCACTTAAAAGCACTCCATTACTACTTTCCGGCCATTGCTCCAGCCATAGCCAGAGCAGAAACCCTTCTAGAAAGACTCTCCTTTTCTTCATCGCAACTGGTGAGAAGGATGAAAGAAGACGGGGCTAGAAAACGGGTGTGAGCATCTGACTTTTATCTTGTCCTATTTTCTTACTTTTCTCCCCCCACCCCCCACCTTATCAAGTGCAGTGAGGTGGCTGCTATGGTTCCAAGCTTGTCTTCTCTCTCTCTCTCTCTTTCTCTAGGATTGGCTAAAGCCCTGACAGCTTGCATAGGGATTGTAGGAACTGAAGCTCCACCCCCTCACGATGGCCCAGAGACCATTCATAAACTAAGAGAGAGAGAGAGAGAGAGAGAGAGAGAGAGAGAGAGAGAGAGAGAGAGAGAGAGAGAGAGAGAGAGAGAGAGAGAGAGAGGTGTGGGGGGCAGGTATCAGAGGACAGAGGACAGGAGGGAGAAGTGGAGTCTGCACAAGCAACCCAGAGGAGAGGAAAAACCCGGACTCCTTAGGACTGCGCACAAGATACAACGTCAGCAAGGACTTAGTCACACTAAAATAGATTTTGCGAGGGCCAAAAGTATAAATAACGAGACAGAAATGAGTATCAAGCAACTTGCAGCGGTTTGCACCTAGAGAAAGGAAGAACCCTCCACAAACAAACCGACTCAATCCAAACAACGCCTCCAGTAGGAAATCAGGAAAACTGCGACGCCACAACCCCTGGGAAGAGAGGAGACCAGCACACTGAGACCGCGGGGCGTCTGCAAACCTCAGAGTGCGCAGCGGCCTGAGCTGTACTTCGCGGCTCTCCGGGCATTAATTACATCCTTCACTTTCCTCTTGGGGGAGGGTAAGGAAGGCATCACCTACGCTGAGTGAAAACGTCCTACCAGCGAGAGAGAAATTTTAGGATGAACCACTGAATGTTTTGCTCTTATTTTAAAAATTTCGTTGGCACTTATAAGACTTCATTTCCAGATATCTGAGCAATCGTGGCTGGTGAGGACATCTAAGCCTAGCCTCTTGGTAACCTAATTTTTTTCTCTCTTACCATTTCATCCATCTCCCCCACAAAGAAGTTTTTCATCTTTATTTATCCTCATTTCACTTATCAAAAGAAAGTGAAAAAGTGCCAGCTGGTACTTTTAAAAATCATATTCTTTCTAATTTTCTGCGCAAGAAAGGAAAAAAAAAAAGATTTCCAACGAGGGAAAAGAAAAGGCCAGCCGGCTCTATCAGCAGCCGGTCAGCCCAGGTGGAAAGCAAGAGTGAAATTGGGGCCTCAGGGGGAACGCACCGCCTTTCCACAGCCGCAGGGCCACCACCAGTGCGTGAGCCTTGGATCCCTCAACGTATTGCGAGACGCCGGTGTACAGCCCGGACCTGTGCCCCAACATGATCGCCGCTCAGGCCAAGCTGGTTTACCAGCTCAATAAATACTACACCGAGCGCTGCCAGGCGCGCAAGGCAGCGATCGCCAAGACCATCCGAGAGGTCTGCAAGGTAGTGTCGGATGTGCTGAAGGAAGTGGAGGTGCAGGAGCCGCGCTTCATCAGCTCTCTGAGCGAGATCGACGCCCGCTATGAGGGGCTGGAGGTCATCTCACCCACCGAGTTCGAGGTGGTGCTCTACCTCAACCAGATGGGCGTCTTCAACTTCGTGGACGACGGATCTCTGCCAGGCTGTGCGGTGCTCAAACTAAGCGATGGGCGGAAGCGGAGCATGTCTCTCTGGGTCGAGTTCATCACAGCATCTGGCTACCTCTCTGCGCGCAAGATCCGCTCGCGTTTCCAGACGCTGGTCGCCCAGGCGGTGGACAAGTGCAGCTACCGGGACGTGGTCAAGATGATCGCCGACACGAGTGAGGTCAAGTTGCGCATCAGGGAGCGCTACGTGGTGCAAATCACTCCAGCGTTCAAGTGCACCGGGATCTGGCCTCGCAGCGCGGCACAGTGGCCTATGCCCCACATCCCCTGGCCCGGCCCCAATCGGGTGGCAGAGGTCAAGGCTGAAGGATTCAACTTGCTCTCCAAGGAGTGCTACTCGCTTACTGGCAAGCAGAGCTCCGCAGAAAGCGACGCCTGGGTGCTGCAGTTCGGTGAGGCGGAGAACCGCTTGCTGATGGGCGGCTGTAGAAACAAGTGCCTCTCGGTGCTGAAGACGCTGCGGGACCGCCACTTGGAGCTGCCGGGCCAACCGCTCAATAACTACCACATGAAGACGCTGCTGCTGTACGAGTGCGAGAAACACCCGAGGGAAACGGACTGGGACGAGGCTTGCCTGGGCGACCGTCTGAACGGCATCCTGCTGCAGCTCATCTCCTGCCTGCAGTGCCGCCGCTGCCCTCACTACTTTTTGCCCAATCTCGACCTCTTCCAGGGCAAGCCCCACTCGGCCCTGGAGAGCGCTGCCAAGCAGACCTGGAGGTTGGCCAGGGAAATCCTCACCAATCCCAAAAGCTTGGACAAACTATAGAGTGCTGTGCGGACTGCGTGGAAAGCAACACAAACGGGCATGCTCTCCCAGAGCATACACACACACAACGGCAAAAAACTCTAAAACACAAACTTTTATGGAAATCACCTGAAAGAACGGGAGTAGACGGAAGATCTCCTTAATTAAGAAGCAAACAAAAGAGGGCAAATCAACCAAAAAAAATTTACATTCTTGCACAAAAGTGATCGTTTCCTTCCAAACAATGTGAACTTAAAGATCACACAAAAGAAGCAATCGGGCTTTGCCACCAACACAAAATGAAACCCAAGGTACATTTTTCAAATCCATGTATAGTAGTTTCCCTTCTTTTCCTTCTTTACACCCCTTCCTTGTTTTGCTAGAATGATTGTCACCAAGTGAAAAAAAAATTATTTAACTATATGTGAAATTTCTTTTTACAAAGTTTTACTGATGTGAAATGCGTCTCAGTGCCAATGTCAATGTGCCCCTCCCTCCTTCTTGCACCTCTAACCCTGGCCCTAAAATGTCTTGTTGAAACCAGTAAACCAGTAATAAAAATATTACTTTACATCGTAATTGGCTGCTTGTGGGTTGTTCTTGAATGAAGGCAGATGAGATCACTTTCTGTCTTACAAGATGTGAGCTTGAACTAAACGCAGGAAGCTTCCATTTGAGCTTTGATTTGCAAAGTTTAAAATACAGCATATTCTGGAGAATTAATTGTACAAATCTCCAACAAAATCCTTGGTAAAAAGTAAAGTAAGAATTTTACTCGATATAAAGTAAATTTGTTTTGTAGATCTTAACAGTAACCATATGTAGTACTTAAAAATAAGAAAACAGAACAACATGTTTTTATCCTAAAGTTTAAAATACTAAAAAAGCCTTTCTAAAACTTCTCTACATTATAAATTAGGATTTATTTTATTAAGCTGTAAGTTCTTAAAAATCCAGTGCAAAAGAAATGTTTTTGAACTGTTTTTAATAATGAAATCATTTCATGTTTTTCCTTCAACTCTTTTGTTTGCTTCAAGTTTCAAACGGTAAAAATAAATAAAATTAGCAAGTAAATCAACTACACCAATAAATAAATAAATAAATACCTGGTGACCGCACTATTCCTCTCCCCCAGCAACTGGCAATATGAACAATTCAGATTCATGTACTACTTTGGTTTTTAAATGATTTGCTTATTAATGCAATAAACATGATCATTTTAATAAAATTTAAATAACTATTTTGAATCTACTTATATAGAAAGAATGTCTTGATAGTATTTTATGTCCTAAAAATAATTCCAAAAATTTAGAAATAAAGAAAGCACCTTCCTTTCCCTGCTTTACTCAGGTAATAATCCCAGACTCATTCCAATGTTTCGGCTCTGATAAAGATTTCTTTTATATGCAATAAAATACTATGCAGAATATAAGATATTAGTAGAACTGAAAATATCCTAAAGAAACAGGTTTGTTCACTTTATGTCCAAAGGACACGTACCTTGTTTTAGCTTTGATCACGTGAGGTAAAAGTACAGGATATATTAAATGCTACTCCTAACACTGAAATTTTATCTGTTAAGTTAGTCTATTTTTTAATTTTTACAAAAGATCTATAAATGGATGATGCAGAAGAAAACATTATAAACAGTGGTTTTCTGATAAAAAGTTTGGGTGGGGGAGGGTGTGTGGTGCTAAGAACAGGAGGACTAAGATTACTGAACCCTAGGAAACTCCTGGGCGCTGAAGCCCCAGGCCCACTTGACAGAAGAGGCATAAACTGTAGGCTGGCTGCCCTGGGAGAAATAATTCTGTGTCAGAAATACAAGCTTAGGCCCTACCTACTCTGAAATTACCTTTGCCCTTTCAATGTGCATCCTGCCGTGTGTGTGTGTGTGTGTGTGTGTGTGTGTGTGTGTGTGTGTGTGTCTTCCTGTAAATATAAAACAAATTCATTAATTCAGTACACTTACTAATTATTTTAAATAATAAAACATTTTATCCTCTGAGGAAAATGGTTTGAATTTTGAGAACATATTCAAAGAAAACAAAAGCTACTTGAGGTGAACACGAATCACTTACGGCATGGTATTTGCCTGAGAGGGTTAAAATGTTGTCTTAAAATAACTATTTTCACTCAAACTATTTCTACCATGAAACAACATTTCAACTAGTTTACAAAAAAGTTATTAAGTCTTGACAAGAAAAAAATTCCCCATATCAATCTTTCCTTTCCTATTTAACGCAAGTTACAAAAGATTTTTAATGTTAAAAAATGTCATTGTCAGGAAAAGTGTTAGTATTTACAACACAAAAATTTCTTTTAGCATCGATGTCTATACAAAAATCAAAGATTCTGTCAGTAATTGGCTGAAGTACTTTCAAATATGAACTGCCAAGAATTTTGGTGTCTGGAGAACAGGAAGGTTGCAGTATGAGACACATTTCACGATTAGGCCAAAATATCTTATATTTTACAAGCAACAGTGAACGAAACCTAATTTAATTATGTTACATAAATAAAAGAAAATCTTAAAAGCTATGGCTTCCCATAAAAAAAAAAGGAAATAACTTCAAAGAATCTGATCTCCAAGGCTGACAAAGGTTTTAATTTTAAAAAACACCATTGGATCATATTTTAGACTTTAAACTATGTTTGTTTCAAAAGCATAGTAAAATTTCTGAATTAAATCAGTCTCCTTTAATTCTGAAGCCATCAGGAATCAAAGAGTTTCAGTAATTTTATTAACCTTTTCCTAATGAAATTATAACATTTTCAGATAATTTAGCATGAGACAAGTACAGAACATTTTAGGCAATAAAATTTCAGAATCCACGTTTTCTATTCACTAGATTATCTGAATTATCTAACTCCAGCAACCAGGTCTATCATGGCCTTCCTGTCGCACGGTGCAGCAAGTCCTGCCTGAATACATGCAGCAGTGTGGAAACAACGCGCTCAAAGCAAACATGTATTAAGACAAGAAATGATTTGTCTGCAGAGCTCAACAAAACTGTAACATTTTTCTTAAGAGCATTTTAGAAATACTTCCAAATCATGAAGATTTAACAATTCTACATGACTCCAAAACCACAGAGGGTACGAATAAACTCAGAATGTGTGTATATTATGTGTACATACACACAATAGCAAGTAAAATTAATTATTCCATTTTAAACCACTACTCTTTCTATGGGGCACGAATTTGGTTCATTTTCAATAAATTGTTTCCTCAGAACAAATTCTACCACTCACTTTCATTAAATCAATGTTAGTTTGGCTTTATGACTATGTTAAAAAACAGAAATGTTTCTAAGTAAAACAAAATTGCCATGGTCTGAAAAGTAATCAAAATACCTCCGAAGGGGAAATTACATTTTCATTTAAGAATAGGAAATTATGCAGTGCCTTGTAAAAGCTACCACAGGTAATGGGAAACAGAGGTATCAGACACTGGCAGAGTAGGCTGGCGTGCACCACAGAATAGGAAGCCATGGAGACAAAGCAAAGGTAATGAAACATTTGTATTGTATCCAGAAAATATATGAGCTGAACTAAACAATTCTACTCTCAAGTTCACTGAAGTTTCGTTGTTTAATTCACTCTGGGTCCTTTGAGGCAGAATGTATTTATAGACAATGTTCCCTAAGGTCCCTTCCCTCAAAGAACTAATGATAAATGCAATTAAGTGGAAATTGTTTTTGAATTTAAATGAACTTCAATATTCTAACTAGATGGTAAAAGATCTTAAGCTAAGAATGAAAACTGCCTGTAGTAAGCAGAGGCAATTCAGCAAGAGTTTTGAACTACTCTTGTAAGATTTTTATCAAAACCAATCTTACTTAGTAGAATACACTATCCCATAATAAGAAAAAAATTAAACCCCCTTCCCTCCTCATCTTCTCACCTTCGGATCAATTTTCTTGAAGTTGGGATCCTCTTCATCCACCTCAAAATACAGTTCAGAGGAGGTGACAGACAAAGTGCCTCTCACTACAACAGAGGGGGCCACAAGCTGGGCTGGTGTGCTCAGGCTAACAGGACCTGCCAAGAGAAAAGATAAGCCATAGGAGCTGGAATGACATTTTTAAAAACTCAAATTTGAATAGAAATAATATTTACTTTTTGAAATTGCTACTTCTAAGAACAGCATGGCTGACCTCGATACCTTGATATTCCATTCATACAAAACCCAGCTCTGAAGACACAAAGTCTGGATTCTCATACGATAAGATTTATAACACGCAGTTAACGATAATGGTAAACTGAGAAGCAATTATCTTACAGGGAGTGTGTAAAATGTTGGTCTAATCTCTAGGTAAAACGGAGGCTATGCCTAAATAAGCCCATCCACGTTCTATTAGAAAGCCAGCCTCAGGCTACCAACAACATGGAATAACAGCCAGGGGCAGGCCTGATAGGCTCCCAGGGCCAGGGGTGACTTTAGAGCTTGGAGGCACGGGTACCAGAGGACTAGCTTTATGGGTAAAATGTCTGGAAATACTCTGATGAACCCCCTCCTCTGAAAAAGATTCTGTACCGGGTTCCCCCTCACACGAGACTGATAAAAATATCTCTTCTCAAAGTGTCCTTTCTGCCGTTAAATATTGCTCAGTGCCTCCAAATCTAATATTAGTGTAGTTCAGGGACTCTGGGAGTAAACAGCTGGAGGGTGGGTTTCCAAGTGAATGAATTTTTATTGGAATAATCAAATCTCCACAGGGCTTATCAAAGAGACAAATCAGACTGCTACTGAAAACAATAGATGCACTATAGACAGAACAGCATTAGGTACCTTACAGCTAACCCTAAAGTAGGGACTAAAATTAATTAATATATGTATGTATGTGTGTATGTATGCACATACACACACATATTTGGAGATAGATTCAGAGCAAATATGAAATCCTACAACAATTTCTCATTGTACAAATACTGTACAAGAAAAGAGTCAAAGAGAAGACTGGCATTTATAATTCTGAATTAATATAGTGCCTATAAACAAGGTGCACCTATTCAGGTGGTCAATGGGTGAATAAGTGTTTCAAAATCCAGATGAATTGACATTTCCATCGATTGCTTGAAGTGTGTTGGTCCTTAATCTCACATCAATCTTAATGTGTGCCAGTAGGACAATGGGAGAGATGCTCTGCGGAGATCAGAGCAGGCTTTGCCCTCTATTCCCAATGTACAAATGCATTGTGTTTGCAGATGGGGAGCAGATAGCTTCAAAACAGTCATGATTTCCCAAAGCTCATCCCTGTAAATGGATGAAATAAGCATCTATGTGTTCTTTTGCTGTCTCCTTTTGCCCTCTGTACATTAGCATGTAATCCTGAGCAGAAATAACATTTTTTCAATCATTCTCAGACATTCAATTACAGGGTAAGGAGACAGCTGCAGAAGCTGGTGCCGTCTAGATTCTACAGAAGACCCCTGACAATTTCCACTTCATTTCAAACCCACACCACTTTATTAGTGTGGATTACTTCTTAATCCCATTGCCATTGTCAAGATTATATAATTAAACTCCCTTTCACCTCTATTACTGTGAGAACATATCGTCAGTCATAAGAATAGGGGTAAAATAAGGAAGGAGATGGATAAGTGGATGTGAAGGAAATGACCAGAACAGAGTATCCTCCTTAACCTCCATTCCCACCACAGGCCCCTGAACAGGCGCACTCCAATTAATTTTATTCTACTTTGAGAGGTTTGCAGTCATGAAAGCATTGTTTTTCACTATCTGTTTGCCCTGCAAGGTAGCACAAGGTTGGAGGTGTATTGTCAAATGAAAGCTTTCAAATACCTTTTCTCTTAAAATCACTGAAATGCCAACTATGTAATTTTCACACATAAAAACTATGTGCTTTTTTCATATTTTCCTCAAGAAAACAAGTAATTAATAATAATAATTACAATCACAGACCCCAAAGATAAAACATCTTTTAATGAATGACTTAAAGCCAAACAAGTGAATGTTTTTCCACAAGGAAAATAAAAGTGAGAATTTGCTAAGTATAAATCAAGATTCCTATATTATCAAACTGCATAAATCCCATGGAATTCTTGGGGGTCACTTTTTGAGTGACTTAAATGTATTTCCCTAAGACTCTATATTTAAAACAAACAGACTCCAGTTTTTGTTTAGAAAACAGTTGGCAGAATTTCACTTATTTTATAGAGTATAGCAACTTCCAAAGGATACATGCAGCAATTCTGTTGTGGCTGCTTTTAATTTTTTTGTCTCAATGAAAATTATACATAAAAGAAAAAGATCAGGAAGGTCAGAGGACTGGGAAGAATAAAAAAAACAGGAGGAATTATAGCAGATGAAGGGAGAAACACTGGGAAGAACAAAAACCAATTTCTAGTTAATGTAATTGTGGATGTAGGCTTGGTAGTCCCAGTGGTCACAGCTGAAAAAGTAAGTAATTAGATGCTCATTGTCCCAGAGCCAGCTGAAATATCTGCGCAGCCACTGAATTACCGGCAAGATTCTCTAAATCTTTCTCATCCACGGATGACAGAGTATCGTCGTCGCCTTCCAGGAGGGCCTCGTTTTCAGAGTTCTGATTTCCTAAAGCCTGACTCTTGATGGACTGTTTTCCTTTAGCAAGGATGTCTTCATCTGCGGCTGAAATGAAAAGGAAACAATGCTGTCCATCAGCAGTGGAGGAACACGGGCAGAGAGAGGGGTAGGGCTACAGGAAGGCTAGGTAGCCAGAGAGTGGGTAAAGTGACCAGGATGGCACACACGCTCCTTCTGACAAACTCGATTCCCCAAGCTAGTGTAATGTTACCCTGAACAAGCACCTTAATCCCATTAAATCTGACCCTTGCACTGCTCACCCAGCCATTTATTTACTTATAGTTACAGCAGGAAAGGATTCCGAAGCAGCCTCCCCTCCCCCGCAATTTGTTGTTTAGCAGAAAAAAATCAGAACCCAGTCTAGGAAACAATGCTTATTTAATATGGAAAAATAATGAGGAGCCATTCATTCCTCTGAATATATTACCCTGGAATGTATTTGGAAAGGGCCAGGGAGTGTCCACAAGAGTGGTCAGAGCTTGGGGGGACACCAGCCAATGAGGATGGAGGTCCAAACCCCAAAGCCCTCTGGGACACTCATAAAGCTCCAGCAGCTGCATTTTGTTCTTCATTCCCTCCTCCTCCTGCCCAGGGCTTTCGCCCACAGTTTTACACATCCTCCCTGCCCACGATACTAACACAAATATTAAGAGAGGTTCTGTAGCAAGCAAGCAGAGGCTCCTCGCTCCCTCCTCTGCTGTTTAAACTAAAGGGCTAAGACGCCCCGGGGGCAATCATAACAGAACAGTAGGCTGAGAGGCTTCTGGGCAACAAGGCCAGGGAATGAGGGGCAACTGAACCAAAGAAAGGAACCACCTTGCAGCTGGAAGGCTAGCACCCGAACCTGACTGGCTCGCCAGCGCCACTCTGGTGCTCCCAGCCGGCAATTTTCCCCAGAAAAGCCAACAATCAGCTAGGGTTTGTTTGAGAAAGCTCAAAGAATGGCGTGTCTTTCCTAGCCTTCAATTTCTCTGAATAGTGTCACAGAAGAGAAAGTTCAGGACCTGTTTCCAGCTAGGGATGTGAAGCACCTGATCCACCCAGGCTGGGGCTACTGATAGGGAAATCCAATGGTGAGGCTTTTGCCCTACCACGGTTTCTGCCCAGTATAAGGTTCAAAGAATAAAGCCATGGTTTGATGCGACCTTCCGCAACCTATGGGTTGCAATCCCTTTGGGGGACGCATATCAAATATCCTGTATTTCAAATATGTACATTACGACTCATAACAGTAGCAGAATTACACTTATGAAGTAACAAAGAAATAATTTTATGTTTGGGTGTCACCACAACATTAGAAACTGTAAAAAGGGATTGTAGCATTAGGAAGGTTGAGAACCACTGGTTTAGAGTTATGTTTTATTTTATATTTATTGTGAATTAATCATGTATATCATTAACATGTAAGATTTATGGCACTAAATGGAATATGAGGCTTTTATATTTAATAAGGAAGTCATAGGAAGAAACGTTCTGTATTTAGCTTTGAATGCATTGTACAAGTAAATAAAATTTCATTTTTTTCATCTCTGCAATATAGCATAGTAAGGTGTACAAATGGAAATCTCAGTAAATACTTGAAAAGTTTAATATTAAATGTTTAATATTTAATATTAAAATTCCTTTATTTTTCAAAACATACAGGGAAACATACCAATTACTACCATTTTAGAAAAAAAACAGCACTATGGTTCTTTAACATTGTTTACAATAAATAATATAGATTCCCTACACTAAAATAAAAATTGTCTTAATTCAAACAAGATCTTACAAACGTATAAGCAACTTGACTAAAAAAACAAAACAAGAACAAAAACTGTCTAAAAAGAAAGCATCTAAGCTCCCCTTACACATTAAATTATAAGACATTTTCGTTCACCAGTTAGATTTTGGTACAGAACTGGTGTGCTACTTTTTTTTTTTAATTTATAACTCTCTTCAAAGCAAAAATACAACAAATAAGGATAATATTACATAGCATTTACTATATGATGAAAATATTTTACACACTTAACTCATTTCATCCTTAGGAGCCTTCTAATTCCTCAATTCCAGGTAAGAAAACAGACCCAGGGAGGCTATATAATTTGCCTAAGGTAAAAGGACCCATGATGACTGCAGACAAGACACAGAGACAGGCCTAGTGGTGCTAGACTTGGAGGTCAAGCCCCTGTCCCACACCGGCTCTTGGACAGAAGACAGCAGAAAAGAAAAACCACTGTGCAAATATGAATGTCTTTTTAATTTACTAATTCTTTGCTTCTCGTGGTGAATTTAAAAGACGAAGTAAGAATTACGAGTTAAAAAATTCAAAAGCTAAATTTGATATCAAACGAGAGATAAAGTATTGCATCCACTACACCCTACAGGGTCACTGCCATACAGATCATGAAGTAAACCAAGTTTATTTGAAAAGGAAAGCCATTTAATCTGTAAATATTTACAAAAAAACACAGTTCTTGGTAGCAATATGCAATGGCTTAAAACAGTTCGATAAATAAATTCCTTCCTTTAAATGGCTGCTAAAAATATAAAGTGCTATCCTACCCAACTGGGACTTGAAAGTTTTTAAATATGTTCTCATCATGCTGACTCATACTAAAACAAAGCAACTTTTGAATTAAATAGTTTTGTGAAAAAATTTCTGTAGTAAAGTGCACTAAATGCATACAAAGAGCCACTTTAATTTATTTATTTACTTATTTTTACAAGCCCAGATTCTGGAATTGTTCAATCTCAACTGAAAAACCTCTTGTCCTAGAAAGTATGCAGCTTACTGATATTTAGAATGGCCTTCCTGTAATTAACTCCCCCTGGAGGATTTTAAGCGAGCAGCAGTAAAATTACCAACAGTTCTCTAATACACACCACATGCGGGGCCCCAGTCCTCAGTGGTCTAATAGCCTTCTGCTAGGGAATTCTTTCTTCAAAATTAGAACAAAACTTTGCCAAGCATAAAGTAAAAGATAATTGTCATGTTTATATGTTCTAAGGAAGGCTCTAGTTTTAACTTAAATTTGCTTTTTTAGTCAATCAACAATGATAAATAAGTATCAATTATTCTGAAGTATAAATGCCTAATTGGATGAAAATAGGAACATACCGTTGTTTCAAATTTAAAGTGTAAGTCAGATAATTTCTGCTATTAAAAATTTTATTGAACATGATCATTGTTCATATTTTAACAACTTAACTAACTACATTTATCTAATGCCATATTTTATTTTGATATTTAAGCTAAATTAGTAATCAATGACATTGTTACACAGAATTAAAGAAGTTTATTCAAAGTGGCATCATTAAAATATTTTTTACTTCACTGAAGCTAAGAGAAGCCTAAAAGAGAGGCTGGTGCCCAAAATACAAAATTCACATTCTTGAGAGTAAGGTGCCGTCATGAAGTTATGTATCTATCTATACATCAGAGCAGGTAAGTAAAATTAAAGTATATAACTGTAAACACAGGAAATATAAATTTTCTATCGAACATCCACTGAGCAAGAAACAAGAGTCTTCAGTAGTCCATGTTACAGGGAAAGAGGTTTATGTCTTAAGAAAGAGCTACTTTGTTTCAGAAAACAAAATTACAATTGGATTAAAGATATGACATCAAACACACAAAATGAATATGGGCATCCATGAGTGTGTTGTGAAGCAAATGCTGTAACTGTACTCTGAGCAGTGACACACAGAGTACCTCAGTCAGCTATTACCTTCTCTAACTAGACCTTCTCTATAGTTTACTTCCTCAGGGCTTCGAGCCAATAAAAAATACTCTAGAAAAACTACCTGAAAGTACAAAGGATACTTTTTTTTAATCCAAGCACTCACCCTAATGATAGTGGGCTCCCTAAAAGTTTTAGATCTCACACCTGGTGTACACTGATCTCACAGAGAACAACAGTAAATAACATTGCTGAAACTACCAGGAAAATGGTCTGATTTAGAATCTTTTCATGATTTGTTATCCTTAGGAATCCAAATGGGTTTTAGTAGCATTTTATATATTAACAGCATACTCTTAAAGCTCTGCTAAATACTCCACATATACTTCCGGCATCATGCACACTCTTTACAAACAAAAATGTCTCGAATTAAATCAGATTCTGGTACTAAACAGTTTTAACAGCTGAGTTACAGAAAATCTATCATTTAAACATAGCTTACATGACTTTGAGGATTAAGCTTCCATGAAGACAATGACACTGATTTGAAAACCCTCGCTAACCTAGGCTTCAGTGCTGTGTGTGCCCTTCCTTACCTCATTTCCTTATATCTAAATAAAAAGGCTACACTTGAGCCTCAGGATCCTTCTAGGTCTGAAACACTCTGATCGTAAAGAACTGGCACACAGGACTCGGTGCATTGGAAATACGCGAGGAACCATTATGACAGACTTACAGCAAATGTGAAAACTGTAAATAGAAGAAAATGTCCTCAAGAACCAAATGCCCATCTTTTCTCGCTGATGCTAATATCCATGAACAACATTTACTCATAAGAGAAAATATTCATTTTAATTTTAAAACGTGATCAGCTTCTGCTTCTGCAAAGTTAAAAGAATCTCCCATTATAACACGACTTTTATAAATAGCCACTTTGGAGGGTCTCTACTTGAAAAATTACCTAAAGCTCTTTTCCCCAAGCAAGTTAATGTGAACTTGGGAAGGGCAATTAAATTGTCAGAATTAAAAAATTTGTTTTTAACTAGAAGGTAGCCAGAAGTAGAGTCATGGGGCTGGTATTGATCGAGCCAACAGAGAACATCACTCTTCAGGTATTTACTCTGCCACCTTTACACCAGAGGCTTTCCTTCAAACCAAATCAATCTGTAAAAAAGATGGCTCACACTACCAAAATACATCACTAATATCCAGCGGCAATTCTATTCAGATGCCTTTCTTTAGTAATGATAATACAACTCAAGATGTTCCAAGATTCTGCATTTTTAAAATGTCTGTCTCCTTAGATAAATGAATTATAAGTAAAAGAAGTCATAAGCGGTATAATACCCACACAGCAGCCACGGAACAGCTCCTACTGCGTTGTAGGACGTATTCAAAGACAAAATTTCACAGTTAACACAAGACCAAGATTGAATGCCAACTTGATAAGTTATTTGACTTAATAAAATCAAGTTAAAAATTAATCTCTTTGCTCATATCATATTAGCATAAATTATGCTGACATCAAATACACTACAACCTATATGTTGAGTTTCAGAATCGTGTGCTTTGTCATTTAAAATAATACAAACACACAAAGAATAAAATATAGCTTTTATATTTTTACCGAAGATTATACTAAATAGGTATCTAACATGCAAGTAATAAATATGCTGTATCAAACATAATCTATATCCTTAATTATAATACCGCTGCGGGACACACATCTGACTTTTTAAATAAATGTTCTATGCATTTTACAGTTAATCATTATACAATTTATATAAGATATTAGTAAATAAAAGAAACACATAGTATACCTTTGATTCTATCAAATATTCACAATCAAATAAAGATATATATTAACATTTAATTACGACCTAGAATAAGTACAATGACATCTGTGTCTAAATAGGCCCAAAAATCTTACTTAGGTATTGCGAATAAATACTACTGCAGGTGCTTAGAGTTTAAAAAAGTTAACATTTTATTTTAAAAGGTGAGGTTCAACAATAATTAAAATTTATCCAGTAAGAATCACCTAATACTTCAAAGTGGTAAAATGTACTATTTGTATAGGAATATATTTAAATTACTTCTATATTTAACCTATACTACTGCATTTTGGATTCAGTTACTGATACTTGAGAATAAAGGATAATCAGTTTCCAATATGTAATCTTATAAACCAAATCCTACCCTTCCTGATGTAAAAGGAAACAGTATACGGTTACCATAGACGCCAGAACTCACAACTTAATGCTAAGTGAGAGTTTAGAATAGAAAAATATTATTAAAATTTAAACACATCCAACAAAATCTGCATGGAAGAAAAGGATAAAATTGCAAACTTTTCTTAATGAATAGTATCATTAACCACAAAAGTTAAAGGAGAGAAAATGTGTAACTCTGAAGTCTACACCATCACACAAAAAGAGCATGAACTTTCACAGCAAAGCAGGCTAATCAATTCTACATCTCTTCCCCTTCCCCACCCCCCGGAGTTGAAGACACAGGGCCCAGAGACTATTACTGCTTTTAGATCACTTTGTTATTGACTATTCTCGGTATGATCATTTATTTTAACAGACCGATGTCACATTCGGTGTTATATCTGATGACATATTGTAGACATTCTCTTCCAGAAATGGCTCTTTAAGGATGAGTGCAAGAGGTTAAACAGCCTGACTGAGGCCAAACCCAAGACTACAGATTTTTAATCTAAATTCTTAATATCATCACCTGCATTGAAACATGACATGATACCGCATAAATATATAATTTCTTTGTGCCAATTAAAAACAATAAAAATCAAAGAAAATTCTTAATATCTCTACTGGATATGATTTAACATTTATTTATTTGTGGCACTTATTGTCATTTAATAACAAACTGCAGCATGTTAAATGAATATCCTAATGAGGGGTCAGATGATATCCACCTTAACCAATTTATATTTTGCAGAAATAAAGTAATTTAAATATAGAGAGGGGCGTTTCTCCTTACTATGTTTTAACTGGCTTTCAGAACTTCGTGAAGTCGCAAGTGTTGTTCTCTGATTACACAAAGCATATTTCCAATGCAAGAGACCCTGTCTGGCTGTTTCAGTTTCTACCTAAACTGAATCACCATCATATTCTTCATAACAAAGACGGGGAGTGTTTTGTTAAGCTCTGAAAACAAGTTGGTACCGAATAGGATCATATGAAAATAATGTCTATTCTCTTGTCCATGACCATCAATCACAACTGCAAATCAAGGTTTAGCAAGTACTGAGGCACTTGGACATTTATTATCACACTCCTGCTGGAGGAGAACTGTGCATACAGGACAGTACCTGGAAACCTATTTGGTTTGTAAATTACGTGCTTCTTATGCTCACAATTTCAAGTTGGGCTTGCAGGATTCATTTACTCAAAGCTGAAAGAAAGTGTTGCTTAAAAGGACAAATACTTTAGCCCTGTACTTTGAAACAATGGTTCATGTTAACTAAGTTTTGTATGTGTACTGTAACAAATAAGTACACTTGACACCATAATTTCATGGGATCCTATACAAAGTGCGTCTCCCTCCCCCTTGTGGGGCAAGGCACTGTTAAATGTGGTGTTGGACAGTTCTGCCGTGCCCTGCAATTAAAAAGCTGAACTCTTCTTCACCAAGTGCGGTACCTACTACTACTGGAAGGAATGGCTTAAACACTGACCATGTTCCACGGCTGTTTTTAGTGTCGCTTCAGGATGTGTGGATCCTAGAGGGTTAGGCACAAATCGTCGCCGGCGCCTCAAGTCATCTTCCCAGTAGTCAAGGCGCCAGAACTCACGAGGACGACTACAATGAAACAGAGACGCCACATATGTTAGCAATTATCAAACAGCGTGGAAGCAGGGACTTTCTGCATAGAGCTCTCCTTGTTTGCTCTGCCTTTCCCCCCCTCCTTCCTCTTAATTCTCCCTCCATCTCACACTCTGCAATCTTTAACTTAGGTATGTCCTTGAAAATAACAATATCACCTTCTAGTCTAAGGAACTCCTTTTCCTTTTCTTGGAAGGTGAAGTGAGCACTGAATACATCATTGTGAATGAATTGCTGACAATGTGATCAGTTTCCCCACACTCTGGTGGCATGTGCTCTGATTTCAGCCTCATTTCAGCCTCAGCAGGGCACCTTTCTCTGTGGCTGCATTTATAAACCAGAATAGGGAAACGGCTATTATAAATATGGTATAGCATTACCTATATTAATCAAAGTCTGTCCCCCTTCATTTTTCTTCCTAATTTGTGCCTTTTTGCACAAGGTCAGTAAATCATACGATGAATTCTTGGTCCAGAAAGTGTTAACTTTAATGAATATCTCAGTTACATGGTTATGTATGTGATAATAAAATATTACTCTGTTTAGATGTGCAGGAATTTAATTAAAATAATCTCTTAAAATATTCATTACATTTAGCCCCTGAGGCTTAGAACAACACAAGAAAATGCATTTCTTCTCCATTTACTGTTTTTAAATAAACCATTCTTGTGGAGTGAAATAGCAATCTATTTTCAGGCAAATCAGATTGAATTTCTGTTTTATGTAGCCTGTTATTCTATTTAATTAAAAACTACATGCTATATGATGTGTGATAATTACTATATTGAATGCATACTTTTGGAAATTTATTTTTTAAATCCAAGTTCTATGATATTTTCCCCAATTACATAGATCTTTTATATGGCAACACATAAATGTCAACTTTCTCTGCTGTTAAATACTCATGTCCTAGCATGCTGGAAATATTTTATAAGGAAAATACTTATATAGAGGTTTATTTCTGTTACAACTCAGGAGAATATATTTATACACTAAAGATGTATAGCATGAAAACCTGTAACTTTCAAAAATGAAATAAAAACATATTTATAATTAAAACTTCTGCAGGAATAACTAATAAAAAATCTTACTTGTATTTCATGAGCTAATAAAACTGTACCTGTCAGCTATGACAAATTAATACTCTTTACCAGCTGACTATCCTAAAATACCCAAATAAGGTCAACCTTACTATGATGTTTTAAAGATACCATCTAGAAAAATAAATTTGTAACAAGTATATTTTATTGGTTAAAAATTAAGTTGTAAAAGCATGAACAACAAAGAGTATATTACTTAAAGAAAATATTTAAAAACAGCAGGAATCCAATGCCCTTTTCAGAGAATATAAAAGAGACAATGAGAACATCAAACACTTCCTTTGTTGATTTTGGTCATGCCCGAAAAGGAGCAATGATATAAAAATGAAATACAAAAATGTTTGAGTATTATAGTCCTCAAAAAAGGAAAACTGAAACTCACTTACTCTTTATTTCATTGCTTTAGTACCTAAGCTTTAAATCAAAACTAATACAATACAATTTAAAAATATAAGATATATACAAACTAGATATACAAGCAAAAGAGAACAGTTGTTTGAATTCAGTTAATGAAATGAAATCCCCTTAGTTGAGAAGAAAAGAGACAGTACCCAGATGGTTATGTGCATGGCTTTGAGAGTCATGGAGCTTGGATAGGCACTTCATCATTCTGCCTTCCTACATTTATCTGTTAAAATTATTATCAAATATCAGCCAGGATGCAGTCGTGAATCACAGGCTGCTCCTTGTCTTCAGGGGAATGATACAATGAGGGTCTATTCATCAGTGCGGCAATCGGCACAAGTAATTAGTTCCCTAGACTGAGATTTGCTATATAGCCTATTTCAGTCAGTACCACAAACATATGATGGTGTAAAGCTAATGAAAGCTGCTAAAATTTGTTAACCTTTTGTGCCATCAATCCTTCTAATACCCTATGCTTCAGTTTTATGCAAAGGTAGTAAATTATTAATTTGTCATTAATCCATCTTTCTACATTTTCTGTCAAAGCAAATGATGTCATTCTTCTTGATAACAATTAAAATTATAAGAGATGTTAACTTGCTATGACAAAATTATTACTAAATTAGGCAACAATAGATTTCATTATAATGCATATAGTGAAATCAAATCCAATGTCTACTAAAGCACTTGCAGAGTAATGTTTATTACATAGCAGAAAATTCGTGCAAACTATGAAATTATTCACAAATTGGCCTGTAACTCAGAGTGATCATATGAGTATTAACCAAAGTAAAAAGGAAATAAAAATAAAATAGCTATTTATAAGTCCATAAAATTACTTTAAAATATAAGCCAAACCGGTGACTTTGGGCTGACAAAATATAATCACAACACACTAGGAACTGAACATTAAATCACATTGGAAAAGCTTGTAAAGATAAGTTTAATTTGTTAGTTATATGTCTGTACATCTCAAATATGAATATTTTATTAAAACTGAAAAATACTAAGATGCAGTCCAAACAAGGAGCTGTGCACATTAGCACTCCGATATTTATAAACTACTGGACCCATTATCACTTAAAAAGCATCTTCTCAACACCATTTGGTTAAGAAAATTTGAAGACAGAGGCTAGTGTCACTCACTTCAGAACATGTACGTAGAAAGTATTTTTAAAAATCACCAAGCTTTTGTTTTTCTCTTATTGCAAATTTTATTTTATGTTTTGTTGTTATTTCTTAGAAGTCTGTTCTTCCCTAATGAGAGACATAAAGGGAGTAGATCCGCATGGGAGAGGACCGGGGCTGAGAAGGAGGGGAAACTGCATTCAGATTGTATTGTATGAGAAAAGAATCTATGTTTAATAAACAAGGGGATCACCAAAAGAGACCGATAATTTCAAAACATTTTTTTCCCAGAGGCTCCACAGAAATCAATGTCCAATGTAAAGTACCATATAAAGTCCTAGAAGAATCTACTTCCAATCAACAACCAGCTAGCTATTAGTCTCATTGGTGGAAAATGGCATTATCTAATTCTTTGAAGGGAAAAAAGTCACACTCACATTTTTTTCACGATGTTAGGAATTACTAGCATATTTAAAGTCATTTTCACAGCAGTACCTAGTCCTGTTTTCAGTAAGATTCCAAAGATACTCAAACTGATGGTATGAGCCTATGTTTGGTAAGAGCTGGAATACTGAATACTCCAGAAGACATGGTGTACCTGTACAGAGATGCTGTACAGAGGGGGAGGGGTCTGTGGATAAAGTGACCACCGCGCAAGCCAGCCTAAGAACCCAAGCTGGAATCCTCTGTACCCACATAAATATCGTGGCTCCAGACGTGTTGCCTGTCACCCCAGCTCTGGGAGGTGGAGACGCAAAGATGAAGAAAGATCTCTGGAGCCAGTTTAACCAAGTCCGAGAACTCCAGATTGAGTGAGAGATCCTGCCTCAAAGGACAAGGTAGAGAGCAATAGTGGGAGACATCCGCTATGGTTTTCTGACACCCCCCACACACACACACCAGGTACACACAGCCATGTGAATATACATACAGATGTGAAAACACACCCATATATCACACTGTGGAACACAATCTCTAAGTACTTAAAGTCTTTCATTTTAGAGACTCTCTGGCTTTAAAAAGTTAATGATAGTCCTGAAATTCAAAGATATTTTGTTTTTTTTCATTCTTTGACTAAATTCCAAAGTCTGAAGCTAAAACAACCATGTAAGTATAATGGGCTTTTATAAATCAACCAATTGCATTCTTGATAGATAGAGATAGAGATAGAGATAGAGATAGAGATAGAGATAGAGATAGAGATAGAGATAGAGATAGAGATAGAGATAGAGATAGAGATAGAGAAAGATACTTTCACCAAGGCTGGTGACTTTGCTCAGTCAGTGACATACATGCCCTGAACATATGAGGACCTGAATTTAATCTCCATCACTCATATAAATGGCTAGGAGTAGTGATGTATGCTTGTTATACCAGTGCAAAGGAGACAGAGACACTCAGATAGCTGGGGCTCACGAGTCAGCAGGTTTAGTTTAACCAGCAAGCCCCAATGACCAGTAAGTTACACTCTCAAAAACAAGGTTGCTTGCTCCTCAAAAATGACATCTTCTACAGTAACAGATTTCCATATGACTTTTTCTAAATGCCTTTAGTGTTAGTTATCCCTAGTGCATTCCTTGTACTCCTAACCCACTTTTTATTTACCCTTTTCTGATCCATCATTCCCTTTTATACCAGTATGTTTATCTCTCCCAACCCTATCGGCCCTTATTAACTTCATGACTTCCATGGATATTCCAAATGAACACACATATCTGAAGATTCAAAGCTGAGATTCAGAAATAAGAGACAGCATTTGACATATGTATTTCTGGGCTGGGTGGCCTCACTCAACTGTTTTGTGCTCAATTCAGTTATCTATAAATTTTGTAGTTCTCTTTTTCTTACACACACACACACACACACACACACACACAAAATCCCTTCACATACATGTGATTATACACACAACACCTTTTATGTATCAGGGCAAGCTACATAAAAGAATATAAAATGCTACTTCCAAATTTAAGATGGGGAATAGAGACTCTCCATTGTAGTAACAAAACTGAAAAGACTTCTGAACTCTGAGAAGTAAATATACTCATGTATCAATACATGATTGATTTACTGTATCAGTGACTGCATCAGGTCATAGATGCATTATAGTGAACCAACTATGAATTAGCCAAAAAGGAAGTATTAAAAAAACCCAGTAAAGCAGAATTTATATTCATTCACTAAATGTACAGTGTAACATGTAGAATCTGATTACTATTTTGCACACACAAATTACATGAGATTTAAAGTTTAGTTCTCTTTAGAGAAAGTATAGGAAGTTAATCAGGAAATTAAAATACAGTAAATGGATGGGTATGTAATCTAACACAAGATTAAAATATATTCTAATACTAATTATTAAATATTCACCTTGAGACAGTGTTTGAAACAAAAATTTATTAAGATGACTCCATGGAGAATATAAATATGAAAATAAATAAAAATTCATGAAATTATGTGTGATTGCGCAGAGACTCTTCTATACAGCTAGTGGGCATCACAACTCCAAAGGGACTTTTCAGAGCAAATTTTGTGTAGATGGTGTGCTGTAGAAAAATGCAGTGCTCCTTCTGTGTTATAGCATGACACACAACCTAGTGTCTTCTGGGCAGCCTACCCTGCCCTTCCCATACCACACTGAGTCTTTTCTTTCTCTCTGTCAAGCCCAAACCCATAATGGGGGTCAGAGCACAGTGGCTGTCGCCTGCTACAGGAAAGAGTGCTCACCTCAGGAGGAGCTCTGTAATCAAAGTGAGGCATTTTTTTTAATTAACCATGTATAAAAAACACTTAAATTAGTCTGAATAAATTCATTAAGCTCAAGCTGAATTATTAATATAGATTGTTTCAAAGATGCTGTTTTACTAGAGTAAAATAGTTTCAGACAGCATTAATTACTGAAATCAGTGTTATGGATATAAGTACCCCAAATACTTTAACAGAAATGAGTTAACATCTACTGTCAAATGAGTTGGATATATGTGACTGTTATCTACTGGTTTTTAGTGTCATTTTAAAGTAACTTCAATCTATGTCAAAAAAAAAAAAAAGAAAGCTAGTTTTAGAAGGGAAAGCTGTCACAATGCAATACTTTTAGAAAACTTTCCGTTTTCCATCTTACCCACTTTGCTGTGACAATACCTGATAAATCTTGATGGCCTTAACAGAAGTCAGCAATAAATTCTTCCAGGCAGAGCAGAGCTCACATCCTGGAGAATTTTAGCACATCATATTTTGTTCTTCGATTTGTATAACCAAGTATTTTAAAATTCCTGTATCTGGAACGCTTCAATTTCCATATTTTAAAAACTCACGGTAGACATTAGCTACAACTTAAATAAATGATAATTCCTTAAAAACAGTGAACATTTTCAATGCACTGTCAGCTACAAGATGGAAGGGCCCATGTTCTGTAAGGGTTTCAGCCTGCGTATAAATCTCAGTGAAATAATGGCCAGGTAGAATAGGGTATCATACAATGTGAATGAATGCATTCTCACAAACTAAAATCCATGGTGCCTTCATGCAGATAGGAAAACATTAATGAAAACCTCTGCTTAGTAAGTACCAACTGTGAGTCAAGGAAGGCAATCCATGCACTTTGTAATCTTAATGAAAGGGGCAAGGAACACAGTTAAAACCAAAGCCTCCAACTGTGAATCCCAGCAGAGACTTTCTAAAGGAAAATCCTTGCTATTATTAAGGCCTGACATGAAGTAAGTAGACTTGAGTCTTCAGTTCACTTAGAGTTGACTTTTGTTAATAGGGGAGAAATAGAATAATTTCACTCTTCTTAGTATGAATTTATTTTCCAAACACCACTTATTACAGAAACTATCCTTTCTCCAATATATGTTCTTAACACCCATGCTAGCTAGTTTATGTCAACTTGAAACAATCAAGAGTCATCTCAAGTGGAAAAGTCACCTGAGAACAATGCTTCCATAAAAACCAGGATGCAGGCAAGCCTGTAGGGAATTTTCTAAATTAGTGATTGATGGAGGAGGTCCCAGACCACTGTGGACAAGACCACCCTTAGGCTGGTAGTCTTGGGTGCTAAAAGAAACAGACAGAGTAAGCCATGGAAAGCAAGCCTGTAAGAAGCACTCCCCCAAGGCCTCTACAACAGGCTCCAGCCTCCAGGTTCCTGGCCTGTTTAAATTCCTGTCGTGACTCCTTCTATAATGAACTGGGATATGAAAGTATAAATGAAATAAACCTTTATCTCCCCAAACTGATTTTGGTCATCATATTGCACTACAGCAACAGAAGCCCCAAGACAGCAACTTATTAAAAAAAATTGACTGGCTGTAGATAAGTGAGTTTTCATCTAGGATTTCTATTCTGTTCCATTGCCTTGTATGTCTTTTTAGATGTCTAAACCTTGATGTTTGATCACTACAAATTTGTGACGCATTTTCAAGTTAGACAGTCAGTATCTCCTGTTTTGTTCTGTTGGATATTCAGGTTCTTGTGGTTCTATGTATATTTCAGAATTTTATTTTTCCTACTTCTATGAGAAACATTATTGGTATTTTGATAGGTAATGTATTGAATATATAGACTGCATTAGGTAGTATAGACATTTCAACAACATTAATACATGAAGGGGAGTATGATGGAGGAAGGTCATTGGTTGATTAAAAAAAGAAGCTGCTTGCCCTGATAGGTTAGAACGTAGGTGGGAGGAGTGAATAGGGCAGAACGCTGGGAGGAAGAGGAAGTGAGTTCAGACTCGACAGCTCTCCTCTCGGGGCAGACGCCTCAGAGAGACCCAGGATGGACGTAGGCTAGAATCTTCCCGGTAAGACCAGTGCTACACAGATGATTAGAAATGGCTAAATTAATATGTGAGAATTAGCCTAGAATAGGCTAGATAGAAATGGGCCAAGCAGTGTTTAAATGTTTGTGTGTTGTTATTTCGGACATAAGCTAGCAGGCAGCTGGGGTGCTGGGGACACAGCCCCGCTGCTCGTATTACAACAGGAGTATTTTTCCATTCTTGGAGTGAGGTTGCTCTTCAATTTTTTTTTCACCAAAGTTTTATAATTTTCATTGAAAGTTTTAGTAGGCACAAAAGTCACTGAAAATCCAAATTTATCCTGCTCTCAAGTTACTCCTATTGATGATAATTAACTACAGTTGGTTTTTAAAACAGGATAAGTCTTGTTTTCCTATTAACTGATATATCAGCTTAATCAATAGTCTAAGTTCCTTCATGCAGTACTGTTATGAATTTCAACTTGTACTAAAATATGCCCAGGATGAATGTGAAAATTTCCTCAGTTTTCTTTTTTCATTTCATTTTATTTTTTTTAAAAGAAAACAAACTATCTTTTCTCATTATACATACCAATCCAAGTTCCCACTGCCTCCCTTCTTCCCATTTCCCCCACTTATCCCTCGAACCCCAAACCCCCCCGCAATCCACTCCACAAAGAGGGTACGGTGCGTTGCTTAGGAGAAGGTCTAAGGCCCTCCTAACTATATCTGGTCTGAGCAAGGTATCCATCCAAAGAGAATAGGTTCCCAAAAAGCCAGTACAAGCTGTAGGGGAAAATCCTAGTGCCATTGCCAGTGGCTCCGCAGTCTGCCCCAGCCATACAACTGTCACCCACATTCAGAGGGACTAGTTTGGTCCTAAGCTTGTTCCTTCCCTGTCTGGCTGGAGTTGGTGAGCTCAGGCAGACTGTTTCAGTGGGTGAACCCATCATGGTCTTGATCTTTTTGCTCATATTCTCATTCCTTCCACTCTTCAACTGAACTTTAGGAGCTCAGCCCAGTGCTCTGCTGCGGGTCTCTGTCTCTGTCTCCATTAGTTGCTGGATGAAGGTTCTATGGTGATATTTAAGATATTCATCTGTCTGACTATAGGGCACTATCTCTTCTATTGCTTAGGGTCTTAGCTGGGATCATCTTTGTGAATTCCAAGGAATTTCTCTAGTGCCAGGTTTTCAATAAATCACTAGACAAAAAAAAATGAGACTATGAAATAACATCATTGGACTGAACAGTGTGTATGTAGAAAATGGTCTTACAGAGCCAGAGTCTTGCTCTTTATATTATGTTTCTAGAATTAACTAATTTTAATAGTTAACCTTCATTTTCAACTTAACTAGCTTTAGAGTCATGGAAATGTATCTCTGGGTATCTCTATGGTAGGTTTTTCAAAATGTTTAAGCAAGACAGAAGACCTAAACCTAAAAGGTAGCAGCACATTCCATAGGCTGTGGTCCCAGACTAAATAAAAGGGATGATTCATCTCTCTCTGCTTCTTGACTGTTGATGGAATATGACCAGCCACCTCATACTCTTAGAAACATGCCTTCCTTCTCCTCTTTGCTTTTCTCTTTCTTCTTCCTTTCTTTCTTCCTTTCTCTTTTTCTTTCTTTCTTTCTTTCTTTCTTTCTTTCTTTCTGTCTCTCTGTCTGTCTGTCTGTCTGTCTTTCTTTCTTTGTTTTGGGTTTTTTTTATGATTTTGTTGGTTTTGTTTTTTTAAGACAGGGTTTCTCTGTGTAGTCCTAGTTGTCCTGGAACTCACACTGTAGACCAGGCTGCCTGCCTCTGCCTCCCAAGTACTGAGATTAAAGGCCTACCCAACCACGCCCAGCAATGCCTTCCTTTCTTAAATTGATTTTATCAGTTTTTCCCATGACAATGAGGAAAGTAATTAACATAACCATAATGTTGTAGGCAGATCATCAGTGTTTTCATGGTGACCTCATTTAATTCTAAAAACAGCCTTACAAATTTGAGTTATAATCCATGTTTTCCAGGTGAAGAACTGAAATTCAGAAATCTAAGTGATTTAGCTAATAATAAATGGAGTGTGACCTCCCTTCCATCTAAGACACCCCATTACCCAAATGGTTTTAGACTGGATTGACTAGGATATTCATGTTGAGCTAACTAATACTCATTTTAGCAATTTATTATATTGGTATGCACTTAAACTTCTCTTTGAAAATGGCAGAGATGAATGAGACTAAACGGAATCTCCATTCTTTAAAAAACTATCAACAAACATTCCAATAAAGAATATAACACACATAACTTGACCAGCATTGGCATCACTCAGTACTAAAACAGTATGACCTTTACACTAAGAAGAAATACAAGATTCTGTAACTTCGAACAGAGAAGAAAAACCAAGATGAACACTCAATAGGAAGCTGCTATTACTTTCTGAATATTTCTACCAAAATACAGAAAATCTAGATGCTTTAAAAACATATAAGAAGCAATCTCACATAATAGATGACTGACATTTAGAATATTCCTTTTTCTCAAGCTGAGGCCTCAGATTTGTTGTTGTTCTTAACACAGTTAAAAAGTATAAAGACAAAAAAAGCAAAGAAATGCCATTCTCTACAATAAAATATTTTATTTTTAAATAAATAAAGTTTTGTATGTAGGAACAACCTAGCATAATCTAATACATCCTGTGTTTAATCCAAAACTCTCAGAAAAATATAAGAATCAAATAACTGATATAAACTAGCAAAGAAAAAATATGTGTCCTGTGCTTTACAACCTAGATAAATTAAAGCATTAGCAAAAACTATGTGCTCCTATCCACAGGGGAAAAAAGGCTTATTAAGTTTCACTTCCAGGATCTGAAAGCAGTTGGAAGCCAGTTGTCTGAATAGTTGCTGTCATCTCCTGGAAAAATTCGGGTTCTTTCAATTTTGCAGCAATTATTCACATTTTGAAGTGTTAGTATGTTGTTGCCCCTCCTCCCCTTTGCTGAATTTCACTTTTTTTCCCTCCTGGCTCTCAGTTATCAATCCTGCATGTCTTATTCATTTACAGATTATTTTTTGAGTATCACTACTATTTGGAAAACCCTGACTGAAATAAAAGAAGATACACGAACATAAAGACAACACAGCCTCTAATCACAAAATACTCAAAACATTGTGTGCTGCCTAGCTTTATGTCAACTTGACACAACACTGCCAAAAAATTGTTATCTGAAACAAAGTTGCTGCCAGGGTCATCTGAGAAGAGGTAACCAGGACTGAGAAAATGCTTCCAAAAGAGTGGCCTGTAGGCAAGTCTATGGGGTATTATCTTGATTAATGATTGATGTGGGATGGTATCACTCCTGTGCTGGGAGTCCTGGGTCTTATAAAACAGTAAGTTGAGCAAGTGTGTAAGCAACGCTTCTTCACAGCTCTGCATCAGCTTGTCATCACTGGTTCCTGCTTTGAATTCCTGCCCTAAATTCTCTCAGTGATAGAATGTGATTTGAGAGTCCTTCCCCAAGGTTTATTGCAGCAATGAAAACCTAAGATACATAGAAATCAAGTAGGATGAAATAAACATATTATTTGGCATAAAATCCAAGACCAAGAGAAAACTAAACACCTAAGAGTCTATGTATAAAAACCCAAAACAACGAAAGGCGTGCTAACTTCTGGTGAAAGAAATTAGGGAAGCTATTGGAGAGCAGAAAATGCTTGAGAAGGGTACTTGAAAGAAGGTTAAATTTGAACTGATACACAGAGAGCATACAGGATTTTTATCAGTGTACAAAGTCCAGCGAACTAGAATTAGATGTTTAGATGGTCCTACACAAAATGAGATAAATACAAAATACCAGGCTTGCCATAAGATGCTAAAAATGCAATACTCATATTTCACTCATTCGCTTATCAACAAATACTTATTACTCATCAATGACAGCACAATAATCTGTGCTAGGAATCTCAGGTTCAAGTTTTGTTTTCATTTTCATTTTTGTAGTGAAGAATCATCGTTCTGAATGACCTCATTGTCCATTGAGAGAAATACGTGCAGGAAGAGACATTTACATGCAAAATGTGCAACAGGAACACGGAGGTAGGGAATAATGTAAAGTAAGAGACAGGCTTCTTCACCAACGAATTGGCACACAGTATTGCCAGATGTTTTTCAGGAAAATAAGAAAAGGAAAAAACACTGTTTCTTAGGAAATAACACAAGCAAAAGCTACACAAGTAAGAAACAACCAAGAGCAGGCTACAGCTTAGTATTCCAAGAATTCCTAGAGAATATAAAGCAAGAAGTAGCCAACGAACAATTTGCAAATTGGAGAGTGCCGAATCTTAAAAAAATGAGGAGTCTAGCTTCTGTTTAAAA
>NC_022009.1:126169210-126200624 GCF_000317375.1 Microtus ochrogaster | reverse complement strand
TTTTTTTTTTTTACCTGTCGGCTTCAGAGAAGAAAGCTTTCCCTGCACCAGACTTGATGTACAGCCAATTCTTTGTAAGTTTTGGGGAAAGGCAATAGGGTTCCTGGCCCCTGGCCAGTAACACTCTTTGTGTACTGCCTTCCCAGCCTGACCATAGGTTTCTATCTGATGCCTGAATTTAGGTCCTCTTCAGACCTCCCTGCTGAAATCTTACTGGAAGAAGTGGGGAAACCTTACAGATATTTCTCACCTACTTTGAGCCAGTCTATACCAAGACTGTCCCACTACCTCAAGCTTCCCCTCCTACCTCCAGTCCATAACATTGCCTGAGCCTTCAGTTCAGGATCCCTGGAATGACGCCAATTTTTGCAGAGATCGTGAGGACCCAAAACAAGTAAATTTAAGGCAAGAAACATTGGAAATGAGAAAATAAGTAAAAAGTTACGAGTGCGCTAGGATGAAGATTCTACACAGGTACCAACTAGACCTCTCCATTTTCAATGAGTTGTGTGGATGTTGTCTTTAGCAATGGAGTCTTATCAGTTTGTAGAAAGCAACCTATACTTTTGGAAACAGTCTGGGTTGTTTGGGGATTTTCATAGGACCCTTGTGGTCAACATCTAAACTGGTGTAACCCATTCTTGGTACTGGAAGCTTTGCTTGGGGACAAGAGATAGTCAGTTGGGACTCCATCTCCCCCATTATGTGGATATTTCATTAGTATCTCCTCCACATATTTTAGGACATTTCATCAACTCAGGTTTTCAAATGGCCCTCAATTCTAGCTATCTTTATCCACACTCCATTCCCTCTCTCACCACCATTTCCCCTTCCTTCCCCTACCTGATTCTCCAGTTCCAGTTCATCCCTAACCCCCACTACAACCATAAAATCTACTAAATTTTCCCCTCCCAGGAAGATCCATGTTTCATCCCCGCCCCCAGGAGATCAAGTTGCTCTAAATCGTCTGAGCGATGCTCAGATGGACTCAGAAACTAAAGCAACAAGCATAGGGCCCGCACATGTCCACATCAGGTCCTCTGCATATGTATTACAGCTTTCAGCTTATTATTCTGATGGGATTCCCGAGTGTGTGAAGAAGTGGGTCTCTGCTTCTTGTGCCTTCTCTTAGGCACTTTTCCTTCACTTTGGTTGTGATGGGTTTTGTTTTTTTTTTTATTTTACTTTGTTATGTTTTGCTGTTTTATCTTAGAAGCCTATTCTTTTCTAATGAGACAGAAAGGGAGTGGATCTGATGAGAGGTGAGGTGGGAGGAACCAGGAGGAGTGGAGGGAGGTGAAACTGTAATCAGCATATACTGTATGAGAAAAAATATCTATTTTAAGGGGAAAGAGTTACTGGAATAATTTCAAAAGATAAGAGGCATCTTCAATAAAAATTTTAAGATTTCATATTTTCTGATTATTGTCCTAGAAATACATTATGGAAACTGCCTAAGATTCTCTAATACAGACATTGGGCAATAAATATGAAAAAGATCAGAAAAAAATCTCAATTTATGGTTGTCTAAAGAAACCTGAAAAATGACACTAACTGGTATGCTAGCAGGAATAAAGGAGACCTCAAGAAGCCAAAATTTAGTTTTAAAGGTAGTGGATGGCTTGTGGTACAGCACATGCTTTGGTATACAACTCCCTATGCTCAATCCCCAGGACCAGGAAAAGAAATAAGGTGGAAAGGAAGGAGAATGGAAGGAAGATAAGCATGTAACTTTAATTTTTAAAGATGATTTATTTGAGTTGCCTATAAGAAAACTACGGGAGAAGGGGCTCACTAAACATCTATTCCCTCTTCTTCCTAGTCACACAAATAGACCATATTTCACAGTCTTCTGCAGCTGAACTATAACTATATGACTACATTACAACCACTATGGTATCAGCAAAGGTGGCATGATCTTCCTCTTTCAAAACCTTCCTGACACGGTGCACTGTGGGTGTTTAAATCTTTTGGGTTTTTTGTTTCTGTTTTTGGAGGGGAGGGGCTGCCACCCGCTCCCAGATAAATCATACACAGAGGCTTACTCTTAGTTATGCCTTATCTTGACTTGTTTCTTGCCAGGTTTTCTTAAATTATCCCAGCTACCTTTGCCTCTGGGCTTTTATCTTTCTCTATTTCTATATACCTTTCCTTCCTTCTCTCTCCGTGACAGGTGGTTGGGTGGTCCCTGATGTTCTCCTCTCCTGTTCTATTGTTCCTCATTCTCCTTGTTTCTCCTTATATATAATATATAAGATATAATATATAGTTGATATATATAACAGATATATATAACAGATATATATATGTCAGCCCCACCTATCCATTGCTACTGGCCATTCATCTCTTTATTAGGACTAGACAGCCACCGTAACATAGCATCACAGAGTTAAACAAATGCAGTGTAAACAAAAGTCGCACACCTGAAAATAATATTCCCTAACACCAGGAAACCAGAACTTGCTATCTATGCCAGGCTGACTTTGCACTCACAGACATTCACTTGCCTCTGCCTCCTGGTTGCTGGGATTAAAGATGCAGCCTCAAAAGCCTAAATAAAAAAGTTTTGGCACAGTACCAAGACTGAACTACCAACAAACTTCGCCTCTCCTCTCCTCTCTCTCTCTCCTTTCTCTCTCTCTCTCTCTCTCTCTCTCTCTCTCTCTCTCTCTCTCTCACACACACACACACACACACACACACATTCCTTTTCTGATAGCTTATTCACATTTTTACTTGTTTAATAAAATAGGTTTTTAAAGAACTCTTTAACAGCAAATGCATGCATGTCTAAGTACCTTTAAGATAATAGAGCAGTGCTTCTCAAGCTTTAACAAGCGTAGAAATGAGTGCAGGATGTTAACAGTGGTTAGGAATGTCTCACGTGGCCAGGGACCGAGTTTCTAACTAGCATCCATATGATGCTGTGGCAAAATACCCTTTTAAGTAATTTGAGACAGTCTCACTGTGAAGTTTAAGGGGCCTATAACTTGCTATCACTTCTCGGTTTTCCAAGGAGCTAGGATGACCAGTATAGTCAACCAATAAATTTTAAAATATCATCTTGTCCATATATTTTAATAAAGATAAATGTGGCTTTTCACAGAGGATGAAAACTAATTATAATGAATTCGTAAGATGGGAAAAACTGCAAAATGTTTTAAAATTAATGAGAAACAAAATTTTATGTGAATCCCTTTATTAAAGCAAGCTTGTCATACCCAAACATATACCCAAGCAGAGATATTGATTATACTGATTAGACACTTGAATAAATTTGCTAAATTCAAGGGAAAGAATCTGACAGAAAACATTAATTTTAGAGTCATGTCTAGACAGTATTTATATAACTGGCTGAGAGTCTCAAGACTGCACATACCCAGAGAAGAAGAGAGATGAGAAACCCAAAGACTAAGGCCTGAATGCCCCAATAAAAAAAAACTGAATCAACTAGCCAAGAACCAGAAGGAATTCTTAGGATAGGCCAGTAGTAGGGGGGATATCAAAAGTGTTCCAGAAATATACAGTAAATATATATATATATATATATATATATATATATATATATGTGTGTGTGTGCACTCACGCATGTGTGTATGTATATACATGTATATATGTATAGTAAGTCAAGGCAGGAATTGAGAATAGAGCATTAGAATAAGCAATATCCAGGTAACTGGTATTCTTGAAAAGAATTTCAGTGAAATGATGGGACAAAAGTTTCACTATAGTTGAGTTCCATGAGGAAGAGATCAACAAGAAATAAATCCTTCAATGTCATTCATACAGAACAGGAAGTCATATCTATTCTATATCTGAGTTAGGACATTGAAAACATTTTAGAGAAAATGATTGTATCAATGACACTTTATAAATGCCATAAAATGTATAAAATAAAGAGTTTCTTCTAGGCCTTCACTTACAGATTCTGACAAAGAAGCTTATGCATGCTGGGTATAAGACAGCAGGCCATAATTGTACCTATTCATGACTGCAAGTCATAGGCAAGCCAGGGCAGCCTTAGGAGAGCTTAACTCAAAATGAAGACAAAGAGCTGGTGACAGGACTCAGCAGCATCCACCTAGCTAAGGCCTAAGACAAATCAAAACAATTCAGATTGAAAAATGTAGAAGTGCTTCACGGGCTCATCACATTCCGGAAGACTTCCCACAACGAATAGGAAAACCAGTCATCTGAGCCGAGCTTCTTATCATTTCAACTACTGTTCTTTGAAACTGTGCCTAATAATTTTATTAAGTTAAAAGGTAGACCCCTACATTTAAAAAAATAATTCAAACAAATTATCTGCATCTCCTCAAAAACAGACCATTGTCCTCAAACAGCAATGCGCTAGGCTGCCAAAGATTCCTTAGCGATACATCCAGCTTATCAATAGTTGAATCCTGACTCAAATCCTGTAAATGAAGTTAAGCTGCTGGCCAGCTTAAGTGAAATACAACTAACTGTCTATTTACATTACACTAGAAAATCATATTGTGAAGATCATCACAAAAGAACCCCTTATAGTCTTGGTCCAAGAAAATAATGCAGGCACGCAGGAAGTCTTCAAGCATCTTCCCTATGTTTTTTTTTTAATTTATTTATTTATTGAGGATTTCTGCCTCCTTTCCCTATGTTTTATACAGTTATTATCAATCCAAGTTGGAAAAGAAAGAAAGAAAGCACAAAGCAGTACATGGTGTTTAAACACCTTATGTTTTCATTTTACACTTTTCCTCTCAGGATGAAGTCTTAAAGGTAATTCAAAAGGAAAATGAAAGTATTTTACCCAGAAGATAGAGTCCATATGTTCTGCAATCTGGAAACTCATTGGGGAAAAGTCTTGAGTTTTTAAAACTAAATTTTGACAATTGGAAGCTGATGTGGCTTTTTTTTAAAAAAAAAAAATAATTCTCTCTCACTGTCTTCACGAAGAGTTAAATCTTTCTCAAAGGGGAATGAAATACTTTTTTATCAAATATGGAAAAGCTTACCACCTGCTCAACTACAAATTACTTAGAAAACAGTCAGCAAGCCTTCACAATCTCAGAATGAGGCTTCAGAACACCTATTCCCAAAAGGCTAGCAGGAAGCATGTCTACATATTTGGGTCCTTTTAGATTTCATATTCTATAGTTTCCAACCCTCTTGTAGTTAATATATTTATCACTACGCAAATTTATAATTCACATTATTATTTTTGTTGGCAAGAACATAAAAGTTGGCTATAATCAAATAATAGGTCTAAGATTGAAGACATCTCCTATGCAATAACTACAAATGTCAAGAACATTATCCACCATCGAGTCTACACTAACAAATTACACCAGACCCATAAATATGCATGTACCTTAGCCCAGGCATTCTTCCTTATATATACTTAATATACTCCCACATTAAAATAATTCTGTTCTCATAATCAGGGTAAAATAAAATGATGTTCTTCAAGGACCTTCAACTGTGTAGACTATTTTACAATAGATAACTTATACACAAATAGTAATATGCACATATAGTCCTAATAAATATAATGTTACATGGACTGAAGTAAAATAGCAAAATTAAACTCATCCACCTCTATTCAAAAGGAAAATAAAAATATTATTATGACAATTTTAACAAAAAATGTGTTTAACTACTTGGAATAGATATTAAAACTAATGTTTTCTATATATTTATAAACCATACATATTTTTTTTTTGATTTTTTGAGACAGGGTTTCTCCGTAGCTTTTGGTTCCTGTCCTGGAACTAGCACTTGTAGACCAGGTTGGCCTCGAACTCACAGAGATCTGCCTGCCTCTGCCTCCCGAGTGCTGGGATTAAAGGCGTGCGCCACCACCGCCCGGCTTCATACATGATTTTTTACAACCAATGTGTATATAAAAAGTTGATAAAATGAAAGAAGATAAAGCTCAAGAATTAAAACATGTCAAATTCATAAAAATAAATATGAGATAATATATGTTAATTGGTTTGATTTAGTCATTTCGTAATATATGTATTTTAAAACATCAGGTACTGTATGATAAATACAAAAACATTTTGTATATCAATTAAATAAATTAAATTGTAAAATGCCAAAAATTTAAAGGTAACTTTGAAATAGTTTCCATAAGAAACACTGATCCATTTTTATTGGTCATTTGCTATATATATTATTTACTTCTAGGAGTTCTTATAATTAAGGAAAACAAAAGTTTTGAAATACATAAATTGAAAAATGTATAAATTAATACCTCATGACAATTATGGCTGGGGGAGCCAATATACAAGGGATACTGGTCAAGAGAGGAGAGAGTAAAAAAATCTCTGGAAGAGCTTTTTAAAATGGATGGGCCATGCCTTTGACAAACTTTAAGATGTATAGATGTAGAAAAACCAATAGATAGATAGATAGATAGATAGATAGAAAGAAGGAAATATCTCACACAAATGACAAAGTAAAGGTAACAGGGATACCAATGGCTACTTTATACTTCAATAAAGTCATATTATACAAGCATTTTCAGAAGGAGAGAAACACATTTTTCTATGACCAACATAAGCATAAAATTATTCATGCTGTATATAAAATTATTTGTGAAATATTAAGTCAAGTTTAATATCCTAACCTTTCTTGAGAACCCACTCACTCCAAAATGGAAATAAAAACCACATTTAAAGCTGGGCAGTGGCGGCGCATGCCTTTAATTCTAACACTCATGAGGCAGAGACAGGTAGATCTCAGTGATTTTGAGACCAGCCTTGTCTACAAAGCAAGTTCCAGGACTGTTATACAGAGAAACCCTGTGTCAAAAAACAAAAAAAAAAAAAATAACAAAAAAAAAATAAGTAAGGGCAAATGTTGATTAAAGTGCAGGAAAACAGACAGAATCCTGCTATTTGCTGGTATGAATATGAATTAGTCCCAGTCATTATGGAAATCAGTATAGAGATTCCTCAGAAAAATGAAAGTTCTATTTTCAGTAAAAGGAAAAAAGATTAACAAATAAAAACAGGTGGTGCACACCTTTGATAAAAGGTAAGGAAATCTTTGTGGGTTCAAGGACAGCCAGGGCACAGAAAAAAATCTGGCCCAGTTAGACAACTTTGGGATATATACCCAAAAGACCGCAAGTCAGCATATCACAAAGAAATCTGAACAGCAACATTTACTGGAGGACATTTCACAACAGGTAAATTCAGAACCAACATAAGTGTACATCAACCCTGGAATGGATAAATGGTTTAGAGACACAATGGAATATCTTTTTTGACCATAAAAAAGAAATAAGTTATGTCACCTGCAAGAAAATGAATGCAAAGGAAGATAATCACATGAAGTGGATCATATGAGACTTGATCAAATCTCACACTTTTGGATCCTAGATCACATGTGTATAGATGATATGAAATAAGAGAAAATTATCTAACAGGACGAGATTTTTTTCTGTGCCCTGGCTGTCCTTGAACCCACAAAGATTTCCTTACCTTTTATCAAAGGTGTGCACCACCTGTTTTTATTTGTTTATCTTTTTTCCTTTTACTGAAAATAGAACTTTCCCCACATAATATATCCTGATATGCTTTCCCCTGCCTCTTCTCATCCCAGTCCCTCCCCAGATCCACCCTCTTTCTGTCTCTCATTAGAAAATAAACAGGCAACTAAGAGATAATAATAAAATATATAAAAACAAAACTAACACATCAAAATATAACAAAAACAAACAGAAGAGTCCAAAAAAAGACACACACAAAAAAAAATAGAAGCAAACATGTAGCAGTCCCATAAACATGCTAATCTGGAAGCTGTAATATATACACAAAGGACCTGCAGGATATATATAAATATATTATATTTAAATTTAAAAAAGAACACAATGATGACATAAGACAGGGTTACCAGCAAATATGCCATTGAGGTCCTGTTCTGTTGACCATGTAGCTTGCCATGCAGCCTTCCCCTACAAGGAGTTTGTTTCCCCAGAACCAGAGTTTGTACATGAAAGGTTTCCAGTTAATCCAGTAACTAAGCTAGCAGCACTAGACCTCAGAAATCAATACACATATGAAGAAGTATCCATGTAAAGCCATCAAGAATCCACTGTTAGCAAAAATAGCATTTCATTACCTCATATTGGAAAAGCTTAAGTTTTTACTACTTCACCATGTAGAATGGAATTACCAAGCAGTCAAGAAAATTCTAAATGATAGTATCAAAATACCTAAAAGAATATAAAACTTAATATTTAACATACTTAAATTTTAATCTAACTGAATAAAATAGTATTTTTATAAATATTACAGAAGTAAATGTATATTAAAGCTTATGACCATCTTTCTTTTGTCAAAACACAAATATTTCAATATTATGGTCTTGTAAAAATAAAACACAAATTTACTTTAATTTTCTCACCTAAACTTCAAAAAACAAATTTGGAAAAAAAAACTAAAGCATGTATTAAAACTAGACTCAAAACCCCCTTTGTTGAGTGTATTATCAGTTTCAACTGTGTACAAAGCAAAAGACAACCTTGTATTGAAAATTAGTAGCAGGAATAAAAACAATAAAGTATTGTAAATATCAGAAAATGCACTAATAAACAACATTTAACAAGCATTAAATCACTTCAATTCTATAGTATTAATGAAAAATTATTAATACTAACAACAGAAATCTTTGAGAAAATATTTCTTGAAATTATTTATATCCAGAGTGACTTTCGAATAAAAAGTTAAAGATTCATAATTTAAAATGCTATACTTAAGTCACAAATATTTTTCAAAAAATAAAATTTATGTTACACAATCATACATAAAATATTTACTTACTACATGAAATATATTTCTCATTGCAAAAATTATGACAGAAATAATTGTTCTGGAATCAAAATGCTATTTACCAATTGTATTTAATATATTATAGTTCTCATGTTTGCTTTATACCATATATCATAACAAAATGATTCACAGATTTTTAAGTAATATACATAAGTTTGTTTAAAATTCTGTTTGTCTGTCTTCCTACTTGGGAATAAAAGAATAATTTCAAAGAATAAGGTACTTAGTTAAAAATGTTTCTCTTTTGCTTCAAACCTCTCCCAAGTCAATCTTTCAATGACCAATGTGAGCTAGAGTACAGTAGTAAAGATTTTATGACACTATGCTAAATTTTTATTATTTCATTGTGAAAAAATAAATGGGCTAATATCTATTTCCATTTTCATCATTTTAAACTCTTTTTTGCTTTCATCAATTCCAGTCTATCATAAATCAAAAGTATTCTTTTAATCCCAACAGTCGACAAAATAATGCATTTTGCACTTAAATATGCTCAAGGAAAAAATTAACATTCTTTATCATTTCCCAACAGAGACGGCTAATGCTCCAAGGCCACATTAATAGAATCTTACTGCCACTGTAGAAAGTTTGATAGCACTCCTATTTCAATGTCTGAATTTTTCTCTTTTTTTGACAAAGACAAATGATTGCCATCAATCAAGATCCAATCGGGTATACAGAGAGTCAGGGAAATGCATCACTCTTTACTGGTTTTCCTGCTATTTGAGCAGGCTTTACTCCATATTATTTTATAAAATGATCAAAAATCCAGCCATAAGACAGATCATTCACACCCACTATAAAATTAACTTTCATGAATAATGAGAGTTTTACACCTCAGATAATGTATATGTTATACCAAAGATATTACTGAGTTCATTTCTGGCTAGAGATTATGTAAATGATACTATATGACCTTTCTCATTATAACAGGACATGCAAAACACATAGTATTTCATACATCATTTTAAAGTGAGTCACTTTGAAAAGGAAAAATAGTCATTTATAATGTTCATAGTCAAGTGTTGAAGTTGAATCAAAGATATGAATTACCTGTGATCATTTCTGAGGTACTGTTTTAACCTGTTACTTCTACTGAACACCCCGTGGAACAGTAAAACCTACTAGCTCAAAAATGATTACTTGATTTTTGTATTTCTTTACATTGTTTTGAAAACTTGAATGATATTGACTAGTTAGTACTAAGTTTTTAATGGAAAAAGGTAATATTACACATTAGTAGGCCAATGCACTAAAATGTTAACAGTTAAAAAAACTACAAGCCAGTGTAATGGGAATGGAAGTGAGGGGAAATATCCCAAAACAGTTTCTTTAAGCCTATACTCTTTAACATTAAAGCCCTGTGTGTTGTAAACTTGAAATGGCTTATAGCTATGAAACAGTTGTTTAATAGGTATATAAAATACAAATATCAAAGCCAGTTGATTTCCATTAAATCCCCACTTTCTGTGACAAAGACTCAGTCATATGTGCAGGCAGGCACTCAAAGAAGAAATGGAGATCTTCCCTCTGAATCCTCCCTCCATGACCTAGATACAAACCAAGTCCCAGATCCCAAACATGTTTCTTCCTGAACAAACACTGTCTATGACCCTACCACACACAACCACATCCCATATAGAGGTTACTGATACACGGCACTTTTGCGTTGTTTCATTATTGAAAATACTTTCCACCATCAAATTTACAATAAAAAGATATGCATATATGATCCATTATTTTTACAATCTGTAGACATCAAAAGCTGATTCTCAATATTCAGTAGCAGCCCATCCTTTGGAACAGTAACACTTTCCAAAGTGAAACGTGTGAGTGCAGGGGTACGTAAGATACCTCATCTAGATGAGGAAACAAAACTAGCATTTTCCAAATACCTAATGGAAGTTCTGTTTTCACTGCCAATAGATACTGTTTATAATGATGAATTCCAATAAAAAAGCAGGTTCCCATTTTAATCTGTCCCTGTTGTCCTGCTGCTGTGATTATTCATTCCTTTCACCTTCCACTGTATATTCCTGACACACAATGTCACTCGCCTATTTCCTATATGCTGAGATTTTTATCCATGCAAGTTTTTTAATTTTATTTTTTTTAAAAAGAAAGCTATCTTTTTTCATTTTATATACCAATCCCAGTTCCCACTCCCTCCGCTCCTCCCATTCCCTCCACTTACCTCTTCATCCCAGCCCCCACCCACTCCTCAGAGAGGGTAAGGCACATTGCTTTAGAGAAGGTCCAAGGCCCTCCCTACTATACCTAGGCTGAGCAAAGCATCCATCTAAAGAGAACAGGTTCCCAAAAAGCCAGTACAAGCAGTAGGGATAAATCCTGGTACCATTGCCAGTGGTCATGTAGTCTGCCCCAGCCATACAACTGTCACCCACATTCAAAGGGACAAGTTTGGTCCTATGCTGCTTTCTTCCTTGTCCGGCTGGAGTTGGTGAGCTCCCATTAGCTCAAATAAACTGTTTCAGTGGCTGAATCCATTATGGTCTTGCCCTCTTTGCTCATAGTTTCACTCTTCAACTGGACTTTGGGAGCCAGTGCTACGGGTCTCTCAGTTTCCATCAGATGTTGGATAAAGGTTCTACAGTGATATTTAAGATATTCATCAATCTGACTACAGGGCAAGGCTAGTTCAGGCACCGTCTCTTCTATTGCTTATGGAGTCAATCTTGTGGATTCCTGGGAATTTCTCTAGTGCCAGGATTCTTGATAGCCCCATAATGGCTCCCTCAATCAAAATATCTCTTTTCTTGCTCTCATCTCTGTCCTTCCTCCATCTCGACTATTCTGTTCCTTCAAGTTCTCCCCATCTCTCCTTCTACATTCCTCTTCCCCTTTCACCCTTTGTTCTTCCCCCACCCCTTAATCTCCCAATTTTGTCAGGTGATCCTGTCTATTTTCCCTTTCCAGGTAGATCTATGTATGTTTTTCTTAGGGTTCAGGTTGTTACTTAGCTTCTCTAGATCGTGTACTATAGGTTCCTTATCCTTTGCTTTACAGCTAGTATCCACTTATGAGGGAGGGCATACCATGTTCATCTTTTCTGGGTCTGGGTTACCTCACTCAGGATGATTTTTTTTTTTTGGTTCAAGCCATTTGCATGTAAATTTCAAAATGTCATTGTTTTTTACTGGTGAATAGTACTCCATTGTGTAAATGTACCACTTTTTTTTTTTTAATCCATTCTTTGGTTGAGACAAACCTAGGTTGTTTCCAGGTTGAATGAGAAAAGATCCTCACCAACCCCAAATCAGACAGAGGACTCATCTCCAAAATAGATAAAGAACTCAAGAAATTAGACATCAAAATTCCAAATAATCCAATTTAAAAATGGGGTACAGATCTAAACAGAGAATTCTCAACAGAAAAAAATCCCAAATGGCCAAAAGACACTTAAGGAAATGTTCAACATCCTTAGCCATCAGAGAAGTGCAAATCTAAACAACTCTGAGATATTGTCTTATACCAATCAGAACGCCTAAGATCCAAAACAGCAATGATAGCTTATGCTGGAGAAGACGTGGAGTAAGAGGAACATTCCTCCATTGCTGGTGGGAATGTAAGCTTTTACAACCAGTCTGGCAATCAGTATGGCAGTTTCTCAGAAAATTGGGAACCAACCTACCTCAGGACCCAGCAATAACACTCTTGGGCATATACCCAAAGGAGGCTCAATAATACTACCAGGACATGTGCTCAACTATATTCATAGCAGCATTATTTGTAATAGCCAGACCCATGCAAGTTTTAAGCCTTATTAAACTATTTAGAAGTTAAGTTATCTTACCACATTTTAATTCTGAATAAATTTCATACTGGCAGAAAACCCAACATGATAACCAACAAACCCCAAATATGTAATATGTGTTTCTTATTAACTAAGAAGTGTGTCTTATATATTAACGATCTAACTATGACCCAATTTGCAAGAGCTGCTCAAAGTTCATCAATTAACCAAGAAATCTTTATATAAAAGAATCCAGCTCAAATTCAGGCATTAAGTTATTGTTTCTTTATTCCACTTCAATTTGGAAATTTTTCTTGCTCTTTTCTTAAAATTCAAGTCCTTATTTCAAAACACTTTTTTTTTATTATTCTTTTTGGTTTTTCAAAACAGGGTTTCTATGGGTAGCTTTGGAGCCTGCTGTGGAACTTGCTCTGTAAACTAGGCTGTTCTCAAACTCACCTGTGTCTGCCTCCCAAGTGCTGGGATTAAAGACATGCACCACCACTGCCCAGTTTACAAGACTTTTAAGACCAGTTCTGTAGAATGAGTCCTAGTCTGGGTTTGTCTAGTATTTCTACATGATTCGACTCAGGTTAGACATTTGGAGATGGGTTATCAGAGTGAGGCTACAACTTTCTCAAGGTATCATATCACATTTTCCAGGGAATAAGCTTGCCTCCTGGGTAGTGCTCACTGGGATCACTCCACTACATACTGTCCATCGAGCTTCTTTAATATAAATGACTCTGTATCTCTTTGTCCTTAGCACTTTTAGAGAAGGCCCTTCAGAACAATATCCTCTCTTTCTCCAGCTTTCTATTTTTTCATTTATGTATAGGGACAAGGTCTCCTATTTTATTCGGCATCTTATCATCTACTATCACATATTTTGATGTTCAATATCCACTGGCTTGAGAAGCAGGAGTTCACGTCAGTCTTATAGGTCCACATCCTTCTTCAAGCACTTCTTGACTTTCTAGAACAGCAAGGTGCAGCAAGCTCACTTGACAGCTTTCCTACCACAGCCCTGGATGCACCCATTGTTCCACAGCACCGTGGCTTGAAAGAAAAGTCCTATCTCGAAAGCTTAACCAGGACTCTAGACATAATCACTGCTAGAGAGATGTGACTGCCATCGGTCTCAGCAAACGAGACTACAGAATAAATAATAATAAGTATAATCATAAACATAGTTTCGTATTTATATTTTTCTCTACATTCATCTGTTTACTTAGTATCAGTATATATAAAAAATAAAAACAACCATAGGATCCATTCCTATTTTCTGTTTTGTGATTTGTAATCCCCTTAATTAAATAGTAATTGGGCTCTCATTCATAACCTGGTCACTTATTTGACCAACCTTTGTAAATGTGTCCAAAGTCCCATCAAAGCAGCCTGTTCCATCCCATACACAGATGACTTACTCACCTGTATGGGTTCATCATCCCTGCTGAGACTTCACCATGAATATTTTCTACATATTGTTCAGGCTCTGACAATCCAGGCCAGGCCTCCTTCCTCCACAGACTAAGCCTCTATTCTAACACTGCACATAGGCCGTACCTCTGTGCAGACATCCTCCCTAGTCCAATCTTGTTTCAGCATCAATCATCTGACAAAAACGTCCTCACTATGCTCAGACTGACGTGTTATATCTATATCCTGCATCTTTGAACCACCTTGGGCTCAATACCACAGGCTGAGCCATGTCTGCATATTCTCCTCATCTACTTGGTGATTACACCCTACTTATCATGTCTTTTGGTGTGAACACCTCAGCCCATCTAACTAATACATGAGCATGTTTTCTTGGGCAATTACCTAAAGACACATCTTTGGCAGAATTTTTTTCATTACATGTTCTTTTTATTTTTATTGAGTGTCTTAGGCTGAGTTTTCTTATCCACCAAACTACAAAATAACACATGCTCTTTAAAATGCTGAACTTGGGGATGATTTTTAAAAACAATAGATTACTGTTAACAACATTCTAGTACCTGTATATTCCACATATTCTAAAGGACAAACTTAACATTTTCTGCAAAAACAAATGCAAGAACTTTGAATAGTGAACAGTGAATCTGCAGATCAGTTTTGGAATATTAGCATCCTATACTTTACTAAATGTAAAATTTACTTAAACCTTCTTACTGCCTATCTTTTTCCTTAGTTTCTACTAGTAATGCTTTATAATTTTTTATACTTGCATTTTGTTTATTCTTTTGTTTATCCAAAGTATTTTATTCTGTCATTACAGGGAATGTTCCTTTAATAATTTCATTTCATAATGCTTCTTGATAATATACAGAAATATAGCTTCATTTTTTCATTATAACCTTAAATTCTCTGATCTTGCAAAACAGAACTTTGTGTCTAGTAACTGGTATTTAAAGAATTCTTAGAATTTCTTCATTCAAGATCATATTGTTGGAGCTTGAGATACAGCTCAGAGAGAGATAGACTGCTTGCCTAGCATGTGTTAAGACCCTTGGTTCAGTCCCCACTATTATAGCAAATGCTATTTTAAAGCCTGGCATTACAACTCACATTTTTTTTAATCTTGTACTTAGGAGCTTGACATAGAGCATCACAAGTTTGAGATTAGCTCATCTCAAAACAGAAACAATAAAATGAATGAAATAAAAAAAAGAAGTCATATCTGCAAATAAATCAGTTTTTACTTTCTTCCCCTTCTAACTCCTTGTGCCTTAAATTTCTTTATCTTAATTTTTCTTTTTAACTTAAAAAATTTATTATATGTATGAAGGGTTCTCGTTCTCTCTCGTTCTCTCTCTCTCTCTCTCTCTCTCTCTCTCTCTCTGTGTGTGTGTGTGTGTGTGTGTGTGTGTGTGTGTCTGTCTGTCTGTCTGTCTGTCTGTCCCAGGCACATCACATGCTTAGTGCATTTAGAGGCTATCAGACAGAGGCATCAGATGTGAGTCACCAAGTGGATGCTGGGAATTGAAACCAGGTCCTCTGAAAGGGCACCCGATGCTCTTGAAAATGAATTTACCAATCCCTCCTTGTCTTAGATTTTATTGTAATGCAAGCAGTATGGAATTTAACAAAAGCAATGGTAAGAACAACTTTGATTTTTCTCAACCTTAAAAGGTTTTCATAGTTATATTTTGTTGGCTTGAGGAAGAGCTCTATTTCTAATTTCTTGATGGTTTTTGTGAAGAGATTTTTGTCAGTTGTATTTTTCAGTATCAAGATGATTATACAGTTCTCCCTTTTAAAAAACTAACATACTACATTAACTATTTACTTTAGTTTTTGTAATGGGTTATAAAAAGTTTTTATAATGTTGCCTAGATTAATCCCAACTTGTGCATTTATTGAAGTTTCTGCCTTGGTCTTTTCTAGAATCTTGTTCTACAGATGTACATGCCACTACATCCACCTTTTACATTAACTGTTTATTTTGTGTCAAACTAACATTGGATTCCTAACATAAATTCTATTTGCTAACAATATAATCATTTAAAATTTGTTTGCACAATAGTTTTACCAACAACTTTATTTTGTGTGCTGTTATTTTATTTAAGCTTTTTGCACCTATGTTTATGGGAGACCTCATGCACTTTTGCCAGAGCTAGTTTCATGAGGATGAAGCTGAATAAGATGGTTTTAATTGGCAACTTAACCCAATTTAGAATCACTTGGGAACAGAGTCTCAATGAAGAGTTCTCTAAACTAGGTTGGCCTGTTGGGTGTCTGTGGGGGACTGTCTTACCTACATGAATTATTTGAGAAGAGTCAGTCTAAAAGTGGGATTTGTGTTGTGGACTTATCAAAGTAGAGAGCCAGATGACTACAAACATGGACGCTTTCACTCTTTCTACACTTGACTATGGATATGAGGTCACCATCCTCAAGCCCCTGCTGTGTGGATTCCCTGCAGTAATGAACTGTAACCTGAAACCGAGAGCTAAAATTAGCCCTTCCTCCACTAAGTACTATCAAAGTATTTTTATCACCCCAACAGGAAACAAAACTAATACACTCATGTTTGGAGAGTACACAGGATTACATAAGGGAGAACTGGAGAGGAATAATTCTAAATTTAGATACCTAAAATTCTTTCCAACACACCAGTGATTCTTAATTAGTTGAGCACTGCTTCTTAGAGAGCACTGTGGGACTCAGCAAAGGAGTTTAGGCAGTTAGGTAGCCATAAGGACCAAGGAATCCTACTAAGATTTATCAGAAAGTCAGAAAACCTCGAGCTCATAGAGATCTGCCCACCTCTGCCTCCGGAGTACTAGGATTAAAGGTGTGCACTTCATGTCTTTAAATTTCTCTTGGATGTCAGTGTAAGCAGTATGGGGCTAGGGAGAAACCTGGTGCTGGGGCAACCCCCAGGAATCCACAAGGGTAACTCCAGCTAAGACTCCTAGCAATAGTGAAGAGGGTTCTTGAACTGGCCATATACTGTGATGAGATTGGTGACTACTCTAATTGTCATTAGAGAGCCTTCATCCAGTAACTGATGGAAGCAGATGAAACACCAACAGCCAAGCGCTGGGCTGAGCTCTGAGAGTCTTACTGAAGAAAGGGAGGTAGGACTGTAGGAGTCAGGGGAGTCATAATGGAGGAACCCCACAGAGACAGCTGACCTGAGCTCCTGGGACCTCATGGGAGCACATAGACTCTGGACCAACCAAGGCCCTCTGCATGTGTGTACAGGTGTGTAGCTTGGTCTCATAAGGCTCGTAGCAGTGAGAGCAGGACCTGTTCCTGGAGCTTAGCTGACTTTTGGGAACCTGTTCCCCAGGCTGGATTACTCTGCCCAGCCTTAACGCAAGGGGAGGAGCTTGGTCCTACCTCAACTTAATATAGCAGGCTTTGTTCAAGACCACGCCTTTCTGAAAGGAGACAGAGGAGGAGTGGATGGAGAGGAGGAAGATGGAAAGCTGGGGAATTAGGGAATGGGGTTGGAAAAGGAGGAGGGAGGAGAAACTGCAGTCGGTATGTAAAATAAATGAAAAAAACTAAAAAAAAATAAAAGAAATAAAAATCTTTAACTTTATACCTAAAGTATTTTTTCTTTGTCCTCAAAACCCCAATAATTATATAAATTAAGGCAAGAATAAATACTAAAAATGCAGGAGTCCCCACCTATTCATCTACTGTCCACAGTTTCTGTTACATATAGTCAGTCATAATTTATGAATATTAAATGGAAAATTACTGAAATGACTTCTTAGTTTCCAAATAAATTTTATTGTAGCATATTGAGATACTAGTTCTCTTTTCTTGTTGGTGTTATTAATCCCTCTGATCCTGATTTATACATATAAACTATGAAACATATTTTGGAAGGTGGTCATACTTCATATTAAATAGGGTTTCAGCCATTTTTTAAAAAGTCTTATGATCAATAATATTACAACTATAATACAACCTTAGAGTATATAATAAACTTTATTATATGTGTGTACACACAGAAAAACTATACAAAGAGTTCAGAATTATCCACGTTTCTGATATCTACTCAGAGTACTGGAATGAACATCCATGAAAACAGAACGATAAGGCCTGCAGAAATAACTAGATATGCTGGGCATTCATTTTCCTAGCAGAAACTAAGTACTTTTTACCAAGTTAAAACAGGAGAATAAACACACAAGTAAAGACCTCCTATCATCCCCCTCCTTTCTTTGGCAGGAAAGACTGTAAGAGTTCTGGCCTTTCAGTGTTAGATTCCAAATGAAGCCACAGGAGTTGGGTAGACTCATTATTCTCTAATGTGACAAATACTAGAGTCAATTTAAGTAAATTCTAATGGGTTATGAGGTCAAAAATGTAAGACTGCATAATTTATTAGATCAAGCAAATCCCTTTGCAAGCAGAGGTAAATGAAGCATTAGGCTATTACTGACTTTCATGAATAAAGGTTTATCTTAGTGTTTATCTAATTATACAATAAATGGAATTTGCTATGTAAACTTTATTTAGAGAGCATTTCTTGACACTGTCATGTTTAAAAATATTGAGTCAAATTTAATTCAGACAATTATACTAAAATCATATTTATTGTGATGCTTTAAATAAAAATAAAACTGCTTCAGATATTTTGATTAGTGAAATATGCTGACTATAAAATATAAAATCTCATTTGCAGATCAAGACACCAAAAAACAATTCAAATGCACTATGACTACATTTACACATAAATTCCCCTGCATCTAAAATTATGATTTATTATGTAGTAATATGTGGTTTTTCTATATATTTTCCCATAAAAATAACTACATAATTAGGAAAAATAAATATGCAAATGTGAACTAGCAGGCCATTAAGGAACAACAGGAAAAGAAAGAATCATAACATTATTTCAGCAGAATTTCCCTAAAAAATGAAAATAAAGCTTCAATTAAAGTAAATTTCTACATTGAAAATGTATTAGCCAAGCATGGAAAGTCATTACAGATGGTAAATTAATTAAATGGGTAGCGTGAGGAGATAAGGAACTATGTTCAGAGAAAATCACCACCTTTCTGAGGGACCCACTGCTCAAGGACACAGGGACAGCAGCGGACAGCGGCTTTTGACTGGGAGTTCGCAGCTGTTTCCCTCACTGCTCAACAGAGGTTGGTTATTTGGAGAGTAATAATGAGTTTGAAGTTAATAAAAATAAGTTTTTCTGAATATAATATATTTTTAAATCATAAAAATACCCAGCAATTTTTAAAGACAATGGCAACTGACTGACTGCAGGATCTTCTGTGAGCCCCTAGGTGTGGGGGCTGAGTTTATCTGCTGAGAGAATGAATCAAGGTAAAGATCCAAGTTCTGCGCTCTGCATTTCCTCACGCCACCAGATTTCCTGAAATAAAACTTTTCTCTGACTCTAGCTATTACTACTTTCTCATTCCCTAAAACTATAAACTATGACCATCTGTTTCTCTCTGACACCCCAGTTTTACAATAATCAAAACTATTTTTGGTGAACGATTCTGCTTCTGATCCTTTTCCAGCACCGGACACCACCCCTTCTTACAATCATCAGCTCTTCCACCATCGTCCTAATTCAGATAGCTCTTCTCTCCTGAACACTAAAACACAGCTTGTTCGCCTTCTAGGAGCCTCTATCAACACCTTCCTACGTAATAGATAACAATAATACTAATGGGTTCAATTAAGAACGTCACGAAGAGCTAAAGAGGAGCTAAAATCTGAGCATAAAGATCTGAGTGAGAATAAATCTGCTCACAACGACAACAATCCGCCTATCCATATTTCCTACTCCTCTCTCTTCACTTTATCACTTCCCTTTCTTTCACCCTTACTTGTTCTCCACGTTGTTCTTCCTTGTCCCTCCCATTACAAATGTTCCCGGTCATATGCACCCTTAAAACCAGCAATTACCCAGTCCTAGCAGGTTTCAGGGCCAGAATTCTTTTGATCCATAAGAAATCAGATAAGGGTTTTCACACACACACACACAGACAGAGAGAGAGAGAGAGAGAGAGAGAGAGAGAGAGAGAGAGAGAGAGAGAGAGAGATCGTGGGAGTGGCTAGTACACATAGCGAAAGTTAGTTCAGAAAGGAATTAAATCATCAGGGAATACCAGAGGGGAAGGTTAGTGTGCTGTGCTACATTTTAATGTGGTTAGTAAAGGACTAGAGAGTTTATTTTCAGTAAAATTATGAATAGGGCACGGGTTGTATTTTGAATCAGCTCACCACTTCTTTTTTCCCAGTATGCACTGAGGTTACCAGGTAACCAGGAAACCCCTGTAAACAGTCAGGGAGAAGCTGCTGGCTCTTGATCAGATAGCACAGACGCCAGAAGCTGCAGTTTCTATGGGCCTAGGTCTGGAGTTCTCTAGGCAGTAGAAACAGAGAAGGGATTCAGTCCTCTAAATCGTCAGTTCCGGGCTATGCTGTTATCCACCTTTCTGATCGTGGGCTAAAACCAGAGCAGCAACTTGGGCAGGTAGTAATTCTATGTCCTTGGAGATCTGGGAATATCGTAGACAGAATGCCCTATGTCTGGACCCTAAGCATTGACCAAATGCCTGCCAATAACGATAATTGCAGGAAGAAAGATCGCTGCACTTACCTAGGGGAGAGGAACAAGGCCTGGCAGTGGGTAACTGTCTTCACGAAACAGGTCGGAACGGTGGGAATTATCAAATATGTAACAGAAAGGGAAGTGAGCAACAGTGAAAAATATACAGCAAAGGACAGCCACTTTATTCACAAAGCAATAATGTCAAAAACCCTTGCTTATTGGTTTAGCCTTTACCAGATCCCTTGGTTCTGATAACTCACTTGTGAAAAGATGGCTGAGCATAGTGTTGTGGCTTGTAGCAGAATACCTTACTGAAACATAGCCCTTTGGTCATTTATGGTCAACACTAGAAAATGTTGACAAGGCAAGGGCAAAGATCTTAGACCCAACTATTAAGATCCCTGACAATCAGGGTCAGCATATCATTCTCATCCTATTTCCAGTAATCTGATTTCCTTAACATACGTTCCAGAAGATTGGTTGAGTGTTCACTCTTCTGCTCTTCTGCCTCCTGGTACATTCTTTTCACTTACTAACGCCTTCCCTGTATGACCATGTACTCAGATAATCCTCATCCTTGAAACTCACCTATATAAAGGTTTCAATGATTACTCAATTTTAAGTAATCTGTTACCCTTGCTGAATTTTATAAACATCTCCGTATCTTTTGTGTTTTATATTTGAGAATGCACTATATATTAGTCATACACAGTAAGTAAAGAATACCCAAATAAAGTAAAACTAAACCAAAAATTACTTTTAAATACACTCTTTAAAAATAAACAGTTCTAGTCATCAAAGAGATACTAAAAACTGTACAGACCACTCATGTACAAAGACTGAAATTATCAGTCATGCCGGTATTATTGACCATGATTGCAGCAAAAGACCAAGAAAAATAATCTACCTTACTTACAATAAATAAAACTAATCAATGGTATAATCCTTCCATAAGAATCATTGGAACTCTGGGGGAGAGCTAGAGAGAAAACATCATGTCTATTATTACTGTGACTAAACGGAATTAACTAATCCTCATGGGATAAAGTTATGAATTAAGTGATGCTCGCAACACTAAGAAAATTTGTGGGAAGAGAATGCAAATAGCACTCTAATTATCTAAAGCCTATTAACAAGCAATCCTTATTACTTGCAATTAAAATCCTCTTAAATTTTATGGTAAAAGTTCATTGAAACGTTGAAAATTATATGCTAATTACTGTACTGTAAAGCACATGTTTAGTGTATAGTTTTACCATGGGCTTAATAAATAAAAAATATCAAATCTTAGGTGATATACTGACTAAATATTTTACTTAATGGAAAATGTATGTGGTATAAAGGTACCATGGGATCCTGCTATAATTTCCCAGCAATGTAGGACTGTAATATCTCAGGAACTAAAGATTCTAAACAACCATACGTTTAATTCTTTGTTATATACCTAGAAGCTCCTTGGAAACCTAAATCAGGTTTATCTTAATCATGCCTCTACAATAGTATCAATGAAAAATCCAGAAATCAATAAATATTTGTAAAATAAAAAAATGAATGATTTTTCTACTGGCAGATTTTACTGGGGAAAATGCTATAGTGTAAAGTGAGAGCCAACATATATAAACACTAGGAAATAATGCAGCGTCCATGAGTGGTTCTTCAACTGAGGTACTATTTACTACATGTCTACAAATTTTCATACTTATGGAAGTCAGGGAGGAATCCCTTAATACATCAGATAGGCTAAGCAGCACTCATTTTCGCTAATATGTTCATATTTCATATTCTACCTGTCTTTGTCTCTGTCCTTCCTCTTTACATCTCCCCCATTCATGAACATAAATAAACATACACAGGTACGTAAAATCAAACGGGATTCAAATGAGACCCATATAACGTACCTACTAAAAAATTTCCCCATTTTTCTCTTTACACAGGATTCCAGTTATTTTTAATTTGATTTTTCTATAAAAAATATTCCATTCTTACACTGTAAATTTTTACTTTCAGGATTCTACAAGTTATACTCTTGCAGTGACCCTTACCAATACAGCCAAAACATGACTGCTTCAACATATTATTATGAACATAAAAATATTAATGAAATGTTTTGCTGCCATGTCTTTTCTTTCTATCACCATTGGGATTTCATCCCAAATCAAAGGGTGTTTACACTGTTAACCCATCTCAATGTAGAGCAATCACGTGTCAAACATTCAGCAGTCACATATGATTACCATACATGACTGCACAGACACTGACACGTGATCAAACTGAGTCAAACAGGTAATGTCTACATGTTTCTCTTTTTGTGCATATTGGGCGGTGGATAAGGTATTGCTACACTCATCCGCAGTTTCTTACCTGCTGGGCTAGCAAACTCTGACCATCATGCACAGTTTTCATTCTTACTGGTCTAACGCTGCTCTTTTACTTCACTTAATAACTACAATTCTTCAATTACAAAAAAAACTTGCCTCAGATTTTTTGATTATCATTATGAATTTAAACAGAATTTACAGTGTTTCAATCTACTACAGTTACTCTTCGCTTTGTCTTGTCCCATCTGGGCGAGTAGAAGCCTCTTTAGTTTAGATCCTCACATCTCTTTTACCTGATTCCAGGACATTCTTCATTTAGGGGTGGGGAAGCAGGGTTAGTGACTCACACTTGCTAGCAAGCACTAGGCAAGCACTCTACTACTAAGCCGGTCATTCCCAGCCCTCTACAACTGAGCTATAGGATTCTAGGACTACAAACTTTCAGGTCTAACTGGTTAATCAAAGCTAACCTTGCCTAGTTCAGGCATATAAAGGGAAGCAGATTAGAGTTCATTTACAAAGTAGTTTATGAAGATACTACCTTTTTCATAACACATGTACATGAGGACCCTAAACAGACTTCTGCAATTATAAGGAACACTGCGATGATTGGTGCAAGGCAAATATCATTTTATTATTTTTGCAACTGAATCTTTAAAACAGATGTCTAGAATTGAAGCAGCTAGGTAAAAAAGTAAACGCATGTACATTTTTGGCAGACCTTGCTGAATTGCTGTCCACACAACTCTGCACTACCTCTAGCAAAGTCTGCCTTTCTTCTTCACAAGGACAAGCACTCAGCAGAAGTGACCCAGAAATTCCTAAGTGTCCCTGAGAATTTACCCTCAAGATACACAGCTGGTCAGAATGCCTATTTTGGTGTTTAACACTATTGCCAAGAACAATGTGACCTACCTAGTCCACTCCAGAGAGAACCAATTAGCAAAGCTAGTGACAAACATCATTTGGACTGTTTTTTTTCTAGTGATGAGGTTTTCATATAATTTAAATTCTATTCAATAAAAATCTCAACATTTCAATAGTTTCCAAACAGTGTTTGGTGTTGTTTGTTCTGGGTTTTGCTTCTCAACAGGAGCTGGAATAGTTCAGTAGGTGCATTCTTGCCTAGCGTATGCAAGGCCTGCTGGGTTGAATTCCTGGGTGGAGAAGGGGGAGGGAGCACACAAAGAAGTAGCTTCTTTCCGAAGGTTCCAGGTTGATTTGTACCAAATATCACCCCTCAAGCGTCCACTCACATTCTCTCCATTTTCCAAATCTGAACTAGCTTATAGAATTCTCATGGTGAAGAGATAAAATTAAAGGGTAAGGTAAAGCTAGTAAGAGTCTGTGAAACTGGTTTGAACAACGGTGTGTAAATCTTCTGCTTCTATTTTCAATATCTGCCATTTGTAGTCTATATTGCAAACTGTAAGTATAGCTATTATTGCTGCTGATATCCACTGCTTGCCCAGTATCTCTTTAACTTGCTGGCTGGCTTGCTTTCTGGTTTTCTTTTTTACATCTTTCCTTCTGGTACTATTTTCGTTGTACTTATTTTTAATTTTTTTTCACACTAAATATTACAAAACAAGAAAGTAAAAACAACCTGACTCTTGCCTAGCAGATACTTTCATAAGGCATTAAAACTATCTTCTTTGACTGCCAAACCACTACTCAGAATAAAAGCCAAAACACTAAACACCTAACACCAGCCTAAAAATCAGGTAGACTGTAGCACAATCAATAAAAATCCAGAGACAGAAATTTGGGTCCAAGCTGAAGGTGAGAAAAACCTCTACCTCAGTCTAAAATGATGAGCCTGGAGTCTCAGAATGAGACTGTGTGAGAACTGTTTTCGCCCATCTTATATTCCTCTCTAGTGCTGAGATTAAAGGCGCACACTACTACCACCTGGTTTCGATGGCAAACTACTGTGTCTACTGGGATTAACGGTACCTGCCACCACTGCCTGTCAGTGCGGCTGTTTTACTCTATGAACTTCAGGCAGCTTTATTTACTAAAATACAAATGAAATGTCACTATAGTAGACTACCTTCACTCTGCCATCTCCTGTCCTCCATTTCCAGTTCCCAGTTTTATCCCTAGCCTTGGAGCAGAGCACCTACTAGGGTCTCTCCTTCTCTGTCCCATTCATTCCCAGGGAGCTCCACAGGACTTCTTATTCATCCTTCCTCCCTCTCCACATCCTTTTGTGTCAGCCAACAAAGGTAAAGAGGAACATCTTTACCTGGGAACCTACTAGCCAAAAGACTGGGGAATCAGACAGGCATTTTCCCACTCTCCTTTCTAATCCTCTTTTCCATTTCCCCAGTCTCATTCCCAGCCCTGAATCCCATTAGGTTGATCAGTATATACTACAAACATGTACTGAAGCGTCACACTTTACAAACAAATACTATATATATATAATTATTACTTGTCAATTGAAGTATTTTCTAAAGTTTTAGAAGACAGAAATACTAATTACCCTGATTTGATCATCAGGTCTATACACAGGTATTAAGGTATCATATGATTTACCATAAACATGTACAAATGAAACTATCAGATACAAGCCACAGGTTAGTATTAGCCAAAAGGCAGAGAAGCAATCATTAAAAATTGTAGATGTTTCTGTATCATATAAGAAAATATAACAATTTAGTAATGATTTCTATGTATTATACTTTTTGTAGTATATATATAATTAATTACATGTAGAAGTCTTAAACATTGTGTTTATATATAAAATTAAAAACCATCAAAAATACCTCAGAGTATAGGAAAAAGTTAAGCTCTCAATGAACATGGATTAAAGATGAAAATCGTTAGGCTTATATCATCTCTGATATGTTAGTCTATCTAATATGCTGTTTATAAGAGAAGTTAAAGAGTTCATTCATGAACCCACTGTTAAATTGTCTCTGAAAGCTAAGGTTATTTTTAACATATTTAAAGAAAATAAACATTGCAAGTAACAAACCAAGGCAACATATCTATATATTTCATTTCCCTAAAATATTAAAAATTTATATACTGACATTAATAGAAATAACAACATGAGCATCTGCCAGACACTGAGTATTTTACATACATGTAACAGTTTGCTTATTTAAAAGTTATTCTCTTCATAATTTTAATGTGTTTTGCTCTTACATCTAATGTTTTATGTGCCATTATTTTGCTTTTACTGCAAAAGAAAGATCTGGCTCCCAAAGATAAAGGAGATTTTTGGTAAATGGTGAAGGTAAAGAAATAAATGACCCACTTGGCTAGTGTGTAATTACACTGCCTGAGATTGTAACAATCTATCACAACAAGGAGGATGACACCATGCTAAGGGTGAGTCAAAGGAGATAGCCTTTGACTAACTACGAGACCCTGGCAATCGATACACTGCAGATATTGTGCTCTCAAAAACAATTGAATTCTAAAAAAGTTTGAAAATAGATTCCCTTCTTTTCTGATACTGATCAGAGACCCATCTTGACCTTATTCTAGAAGAGCAATACTTTCTAAAACAGGCATATGAAACACATAAATCCTTTCCATCTCTGATTTCTTCTTTGAAATGGATACTTAAAACACTCCTATTAGAAGGACAGCCTACAAGCAAAAACTTGCTGAAATTCTTGCAATATTTTAATTTTAAAAATCCTCCCAACTAGTAGGTAAACAATCAGCATAACATTTCACAAAAGACACTATTTCAAAGACTGAAAATCCGAAAAAGCTAGCAGGAAACAGGATTTTACAAATAAAGATTGCAGTGTGTATCTCAAATTAGACACATAACAAGTGATTTCACTATGTAAAAATCAAGCAAAAGAAAAGAGCCCTAAAAAATAAAAAGAAGTAGCTATCCATCCATAAAATATTTTACGCAGTGACTTGACAGAACAACCCCATTACATCTGTCCTCATGTTGTCTATCGTACGGTATTTTAAGTCCCTGAATTCACACTAACTTTTATTATCAAACAGTTGTAATAAAATTCATCAAGTTTTATCAAAACTTACAGTTCTTCCCTTTTGTCTTCTAGTTATAAAAAAATTTCTGAATGTTTGTAAAAAGAACAAAAAGTAGCTGCAACTTACAAACAAATAAAAAATGGCCTAAAATACACTTTAAAATCTTTTTAAAAAGTACAAAAGGGTAACTCAGCAAAGATCGAACTAACCTTAATTTCAGTATTCATCTTTTTATAGAAGCAAAAAGTATAGCAAATTAAAATGATGCATGAAAAACTATTATTATAATTTAATTTTTCAGAAGCTCAGAATTTTATACCTGTTGGAGAGGTGAAAATGAACATGGAAGTACTGGTTCAATAAAAGCCAAGTGCCATTCACAAACATGTCCTTATAAAAGGGAACAGTGCATAAAACCAAGAATATTACCTCAATTTCAGGGTACTGTGGTCTCTTCCCTAAAAAGACAATCTCGTGGTGGGGAATGGAAACAGGGCACAGAATAAACAATAGTAAACAAACCAAGTAAAAGTCCAGAGATGCAGCACAGGTCACAAGAGTGTGTGCATGCCTGCATGTGAGCTTCCATATTCAACCACAGAGACATAGGTGAAAATCACTGGTATTTAGTGTACTCTGCTGACAACAGGGAAGGAAGCTTCAAAGACGAAGGCAGAAGGAAGTGGGCTGCAGAGATGGCTCACTAGGTAAAATGCTTGCTAAGCAAACATTAGGAACCCAAGTTTGAAAACCAAACCCTCATAAAAAGCTGATGAAGCCAGTGTGTGCCTTTGACCCCAGTGCTGAGAAGGCAGAAACAAAAGGCTAGCAAGGCTTGCTGGCCAGACGGCTCAGCCAAAGAGTGAGCACCAAGTTCAATAAAAATGCTTCTCCAAAATTCAAAAAAAAAAAAAAAAGAAAAATTAAAAGTTGTAAGCACTTAAGGAAAACATGCAATATCTACTCCAGATTCTACATATACAAACATGCACATACATGCATGCAAATGCAAAAGAGACAAAGCATATTAAGAAACATAAATGCCACTCATAAAAAGATGATTACTCCACTCCAAAATTTCAGAGGATAAAGAGGGTTGGTGCAGGGAAAGTCCTCACAAACTTTAAAAACTATCAAATAAATAAGTTTAACACATTACTCATTTTTAAAAACATTTGAAAATGTTATTTAAATATTCATTTAAAAATAAAGTTTGAATAAAGTTATTTAATTGCTCATATTTGTACCTAGATATATTTAAGGAAATGTAACCTAACTAAAATTAAGTTTAGAAAAATTAATAGAAACCATGATTGTCTACAGAAGAGAAACTTTTAGAAAAGAAATGGATATAAGATGTGCAAATTTAGTTTCTAGACACAAACTGAGGGAGTCGTGTCTCTATGAAAGCCAGTAAATTTAACAGCAGACTCAATATGCAGGACAAGCCCATCAACAGTGGCACTGATTGGGCACTGCCTCCTTAATCATTTTGATCTGCCAAAGCATAGATGTTCAACAAATCTCATGTAAAACAATACAAATGTTTTGAAAACAATGAATTTCACTCCTGGGTAGAGAGTTCATTTCTGCATTCCAAAGCAAATTTAGGACACATCCCATCTTTCTAGGAAACAAAATAAAAATAAACAGAAGAGAAAATGTAAAATCACAAGAGAAAATATCCATAGAAGCTGCCACATCTGCTCTTTCCTTCACTGGTGTCACATAAAAGACTCAGTAACATATGCCAAGGAATGGTCCAGGGACCAGGAATACAGAAAGAAGTTATAGTCATGTGTTCTACGATGCCTTAAAGTATGCGAGAAAAAAAGAAACTACAGCACAATATGTGCCAAATGCCTGTTGTGGTTAAAGACGCCCAGAGAGCTGAATGCAAAGCTGATCAATTAGGAGACTGACTCAATGAGCAGGGTTTTCTACAGCTTCTAACCAGGGCACTGCTAAGGCAAGATTCTTTGGGGATGCTGATCGTGAGGAAAAGAACGTGGTAGGCAACCTGAACATGCACAGTTCCAAAAAGTTTTCAGCAATCATGGACTGTAATCAAAGCTATGTGCTATACTAGGCTATCTACGTAGATTATATAGAATGAAAGCTGTTCTGGTCTCAGAGTTTTCTCTTTGCAATAACTTTCTAATGATGGCTTGATTAAAATATGCCCTAAAGCACAGCAGTAGCCTGCTACTACTTCCTTTCTCTAATTTCTGCAACAGCAGCTGTTACAGAATTCTCTCTCCAGTATATGACACACAAAGATCCCAACTACATCTTCAGTCCAACAATCATGGACTATAACATGTACCATATAAAACAGTAATTAAAATTACTACTTAAGGGAAAAAAACGGGCAAAATATAATATTTCTAAATAACAAAAATTACTAATTAAAATTGTTTATTTTCAAAACTTAATAATTGTATAATTCCAGAACCTAGCAATCATGCTCTATGCCAAAGTCATCAATAAGACGGTGTTCTAATCATGAATAAATGGTTACTTTTAGAAAAAAAGAACTTTTAATTATTTTATAAATAAATTTTTTCAATTAAATTTTTTCATTTGCTTTACATACCGACCAGTTTCTCCTCTCTCCTCACCTCCCATTTTCTCTGTCCACCTTCTATCTACTCCTTCTCCATCTCTGTTCAGAAAGGGGCAGGCCTCCCATGGGAGTCAACAAAGCATAGCACATCAAGTTGAGGGAGGACCAAGCTCCGCCCCTGCATCAAGGCTGGGTGAGGCATCCCAGCATGGGGAATAGGTTCACAAAATTTGTAAATATATTAAAAACTATACATTGTGTTTCTTATTTTGATTGTTTAAAAAACATAGTATAGCTGGGCAGTAGTGGCACACTCCTTTAATCCCAACACTCGGGAGGCAGAGGCAGGTGGATCTCTGAGTTCTAGGCCAGCCTGGTCTACAAGAGCTAGGCCCAGGATAGGCTCCAAAGCTACAGAGAAACCCTGTCTCAAAAAGCCAAAAAACAAACAAAAACCATAGTGTTATGAGCTTTAACAAATGTATATGGCTGTAACAGAATCCTTCTTAGTGTGTTCACATGCAGGGCTTCGTGGGGGATTCAAAAACAGCCAGCCTTAGAGCTACAATTTCTTACAGCAGCAGTATTACAAGTCAAGATGAACAAAAGGTAACACACAGGAGGCAAAGCAGAGAGAAACCAGGCATAACAATTCAGAGTCCTTCCAACGCAGGAACACAGGATATACTTAAATCTTTCAGCAGTAAGTTGGGATAACATGTGAAATGTTTCTCTAGGATGCTCATTAGAGACTCAGCTACCACAGCTTCTATTTGGAAGTGGTAGCTTAGGCATCCTCAGCCTAGCACAAGCCATAATTACTGACGCCTAGAAAATAAACGGATGTTTCCAATTAACTACTACATTGAACAACAAATGTAGGGAGGTACAGTGAGAGATACATTAATTATGGAATTTATGTCAGGGAAAAGAACTGTATACCATTCCAATTTCAAGATGTCAGTCACGACTTTACCATGTAATCATCCCTTTTTAAGAATAAGAAATGTGTGAACTGGTTTTCCCTGCATAGATGTGGGACTACGGGATGAAACATTTTAACCACTGATATGAATACTTTTTCCCCTTCTTTCTCTTCCTTCTTTTATTGACCCCCCCACATCTCTTTTTTCCTTTCATTCTTTTGAGACAATATCTCACTCTGTAGCACATGTTGCCCTCAAATGATATGGGATTTTCTTCTGTATATGTGTTGCTTTTATTGGTTAATGAATAAAGCTGTTTCAGTCAATGGCTTACAGGCAGGCAGAAAATCTGAACAGAGATAGAGAGTAGGCAGAGTCAGGAAATGCCATGTAGCTGCTGAAGGAGAAGAAACCTTTCCAGTACGCCACAGCCTCATGGCAATACCCAGATTAATAGAAATGGTTGCTTCAAGATGTAAGAGTTAACTAGAAATATGCCTGAGTCATTGGATGAACAGTTTCTGTGAGATTTTTCAGGTCTGGGAGGCTGGAAAATTAACGAGCAGTCTCGGTTTACACTCAACTTGTGATGATCCCCCTGACTCAACCACCTGGAATGCTGGGATTATAGGTATGCAGCACCATACCTAGTTACTGATTTCTTTCGCTAAGTTTGCCCATACCAGAGATTCGTATAAATGTAATCATACATTACACAGACTTTAAGTTTGAATTCTTTATCTCTGTGCCATATACTCACCATTGATCTCAACCTGCAAAAATATTCAGATTTTTTCCACTGTGAACTATATGTCTGTCTCAGAAAAGCCAACATTTAATAGTAGAACTGTTGGGTTGCACAGTAACTTTATAAGAAACTGCCATGCAGATTTTCAAAGTGGTGATGTCATTCTCATTCTGCTATTCATTCCTACCAGCAAATGTGTGAAAGTTCAATAGTATAGTTGGAAATAGAGGTACTGAGTGTTTGCCTCATGACTTTGTGGAGGCACTAGAGATAAAATATAAT
>NC_022009.1:126165179-126169110 GCF_000317375.1 Microtus ochrogaster | reverse complement strand
CATCTGCCAACTTTATAATAGTGTTTGATATATATATATATCAAAGTGTTCCACGTTAACATGGTGAAATCTATCACATTTTAAAAACCCATTTTAGATATCATCATCCCACTTAAACTTATACAAAATTCAGTATGTTTGAGATTTGGCAGATCATTTTACTTATCATATTAGAATTTGGGAAAACATATGAAAGCACAAGTACACATATTTACTTACATATGTTTGTAGATCCCTCAGGGGTGTGACATAGGACTTACTTAGCACTATATGATTATCGTATCAGACATGCCTTATAACCCATAACTTCTGCTAAAATAATTAAGTGGAGAATTAACAATTTAGTCAAGTGGGTGAAATTATGATACACTCCAGACATAAAAAATAAAATAAAATCACTAGTGCAATGATCCCTAGTTAAAACAAATGAAACAAACATTTCCAAGACACTTAAAACTGCAAAAGGAAGACGGACCTGAATGACAGAAAACAAGGTGTGTCTGTAATTCCCTGAGCTCACTGTCTACAATTTCTAGCCCACAATATGGAGAAAGAAACCAGCAAATGCCAGCACCTTTAGGCTCAAAGGGATGGATAAAGGTGGTAAGCAAGAGAAGATGACAAATCACCAAAAAGAAGAAAGCCCCATAAAGGATACCAGAGACTAGAAGGAAGTATTTCCAGATTACTAATCATTGAGCATCTATAGGAAACTACTTAAGGCCAGAGGGAGAACTGCAATAATTCAATGCCTTTCTCTTAATAATTGATCAGAGAGGAAGACGGTAAGCCAAAGAGATATGAACACCATCTTTCAGATGAACCTAAGTATACCTCTTATGGACATCACAAAACACTGGAGAAACAAGAGCAGAATAAAAGCTTTTTATAGATAAAATTAGAATAGTTACTAAGATAGACTGCATTTGAGGTCATCAAATAAAATTTAACAAGTTAAAAGATATTAATAATTATAAAGTATGTTTTCAACATGAAAGTAAATGACAAACCACTAATTCAACATTCTTTAGAGAATCTCCAAATACTTGCAAACTATTTCAAATAACCATTGATCAAAGAACAAAAAGGCAAAGTATTTTGAACTGAATGAAAATGAAAATACAGGGTAGGACTGAAGAGGTGGTTCAGTGGTTAAGAGGCTACTATTCCAAAGGACCCGGTTCAATTCCCAGCATCCACATGGCAGTTCGCAACTGTCTGTAACTCCAGTTCAAAGAATCTGGCACCCTCACACAGACAAAGCGCCAACGCACATTAAATAAAAATAAATCCATCTTCTAAAAACATAGTAATATTTAAAAAAGAAAATACAGGCTAGATATATTTGCCCAATGCTGTATGTAATCCCAGCCCTTGGGTGGTTGTGGTAGAAATATTTTGAGTTTAAGACAAGCTCTAACTACAAAGTGAGACCCTATTTAAAAAATGGAAAAATAAAAATGAAAAAAGAAGGGGATATAAGAAAGAGAAGGAGGGCTGGAGAGATGGCTTAGAGGTTAAGAGCACTGCCTGCATTTCCAAAGGTCCTGAGTTCAATTCCCAGCAATCACATGGTGGCTCACAACCATCTGTAATGGGGTCTGGTGCCCTCTTCTGGCCTGCAGGCATACACACAGACAGAATATTGTAGACATAATAAATAAATAAATATTTAGCCGGGCGGTGGTGGCGCACGCCTTTAATCCCAGCACTCGGGAGGCAGAAGCAGGCGATCTCTGTGAGTTCGAGATCAGCCTGGTCTACAGAGCTAGTTCCAGGACAGGCTCCAAAGCCACAGAGAAACCCTGTCTCAAAAAACCAAAAAAAAAAGAAAGAGAAGGAAGAAGAATGTGGAGGAAAATTGGAAGAAGAGCAAAACCAATTAGAATATGTGGAATACTGGTAAACCTATACTTTAGGGCTAAATTCATAGGACTAACCCACTACACAATTTACAAACATTAAAAGTGTAAGAAAGAATGACTACCAACAACTTGAGCCTACTAAATTGGGCAATTATGAAGATAAGCAGAAGAATACCATATTGAAACATTAAGTTTTATCTATCATATTTTATTTTATATATAGGAGTATTTTATCTGTAAATATATGTATTGCAACAAATATGTGCCCGGTGTATGCAGTTTTCAAAAAGGGAAGTCAGATCTCCCGGAACCAGAGTGACAGGAAGAGTGATAGATAGTTTTGGGCCGCCATGTGGGTGTTGGCAGGTCCTAGGCAAGACCAACCAAAGCTCTTAACCACTGAGCAAAACTCTCCACTCCCAGTAGAATAATATATATTTTAATACTAAATTTGAAATTTAAAATTCAACTTAAGACAGGAGAAGGGAGATAGTTCAATTAATAAGATATTTATGAGTTAAGATTGGGGATCTAAATAAAATCCCTAGAACATACTTTTTTAAAACAATCTGTGAGTAGCAACACGTACTTGTAATCTCAGCACTGGGGTGGCTCACTGGCCAGGCTAATTATTGTGGTCCAGGGCAATGAAAGAGCTTATTTCAAAAATAAGAGCTCCTGAGAAACAACACACCCAAGGTTGTATTCTGGCTTCCAAATGCAAGCACACATATGGATATGCATCAGTCCCCACAAATACATCATGTGGACATGCTCTTCATGTGCACACAAATATACACACAGCCCAACATACATAAAACTCATTCATAGAAGAAACCTGAAGGTCCACATGGCTGAGTTACTTCATTATAAAACCAAAAGAGAAAATATCACGATCATATCAATTATATTTTAATGAGGGGAAATACTTTTAAGCCCATTCCATTAGGTTAACATTATTGTAATACCAAAACATGACAGATGATCTATGAAAAAAGCTGTAAATAAATACCCTATAATAGACAGACGCTACCTGCAGAATTACTTAACCAATACAATTCTATATAAAAGGATAACAACCACACCAAAAAACATTACATCCCTGGAATATAAGATTGACAGGACCCCTGAAATACAAGATTCCATTTCCACAAAATCAGCTACATTCAACAAAAGGAAATTTTTAAAAAAAATATAAACAGGAAAATCATCCTAGAGAAGGTATACAGTAAATGCACTGAGAATAAACCATATTAAAAAGTAGAGAAAATTACAGGTATTTCTTTTCCATGGTAATCTCACTATAATTCCTATAAAGCACAACAATGACAAGAACCCCAAGATATCAAGAAAGGTGCAATAGTGGCACGTATATCCTGGAGATAAACCAAGCAATGTCCAACTGGAGTTACTCATACATGAAGTACTATAAATCTAGCCCACAACCCATGGTTGGTGAGGCCATGGAACCTACAGAAGATTTTACTACAGTGGTTCTTCAAACCAATATAATTTTAAGCTTCATTTAAATATTTATCAGAAACCTAAAAATATATGTAGCTCTCTCGCCTCACCAAAGAAACTTCAGACAGAGATCATTACAGAAAGATATAACTGGTCAAACACAGAGAGCAATTGATGGAGAAGAATCCAGCACTAAGCCCTATGCCTAAAGAGAACATCACAGAAGACAAGGCAGAAAAGAATGTAAGAATCAGGAAATCAGGATGCCTAATATGAAACTGTACACATTAGTATCAACAATGTGGTAGCCTATACAAGGTCTGAGGAACTACAGTACCAATTGGTATGCCAATGTGAATGGGTAAATTTCTTCTATATGAAAAGCTATAGGTAAAATTAATGGCTGCTTAAAGAAGGGGAATCAGTTCCTCTTAGTTCAGGAACTGATGAGACCTTTGATAGAATCCCAAGAGGCGAGCCATAAGCACATATTCATAAGAAACACCAACATAGTAAAAATGGCAATTCTACCAAAGGCAATTTATAGATTCAATGCAATCCCCATCAAGGTCCCATCAAAATTCTTCACAGATCTTGAGAGG
>NC_022009.1:126155505-126162974 GCF_000317375.1 Microtus ochrogaster | reverse complement strand
TTTTTTTTTCCCTTTTCTCAATTAAAAAAAGAAAAGAAACACTCAATGAACCCAGCCGGCTGTATTTAAAATTTATAAATATGAATGAGAGGGAATGGGAGGAGTTGGAAGGAGTAAAGAGGGGAGGGAGATGATATAAATGAAGTATTTGTATGAAATTTTCTAGCTCTCACAGTACTAAAAGGTGCTATGCAAGTTTATAAAGGAAAGAAACAGGCCATGAATCTGAAGGAGAAAGGAGAAGGGTATATGGGACGGTTTGGAGGAAGGAAAGGAAGAGGTGAAATGTAATTACAATCTCAAAAATAAACAACAACAAAAAACATGTTTTAATCAACCTGTTATATGATCCAGCTATTCTATAACTGTGACCTTACTAGAAACAAGGATTATATTTACACAAAGACAGCAACATAAAATTTCAGTCACCTGTATTTATAAAATCAAAACACTGGAAATACTGAGTCATCATTAATTAAAGGGAAAATACAAATTCTAACATACTCCCATGCTAGAATACTATTTAAGAATAAAAAAAAAATGAACTGTCAATCTGTGGAACAACATAGATGGACTTCAACATAATTGTGCTGTGAAAGAAGCCAAGAAAAAGAAAACCAGAGTACAAACTGGGTAAATCCATTTATAGGAAATTCTAGAAAATGTAAGTTAATCTACAATGACAAGAGATCAATAGTTTCCTGGGGGTTAGGCAGATGGGAGAAATCACAAAAGGGCAGGAAGAAACCTTTAGATTGTGATGATGGTTTCATGGTTTGGATGTGTATAAAGTTATCAAACAGTACTCTTTAATACATAAATTTCATTTCATATAGAGCATATCTCCATAAAATATCAAATTTCATTATAATATATTCATTCTATTTGAAGGATGGAGGTTGCTTTTGGTTTGGGGATAAGGTTTCATTATGCAACTCCTGGATCTTGTTGTGCAGCTCAGTCTACACTCGATCATTCACAATCCTTTTGCATCCATCTCCCAAGTACTAGAATAACAGGTCTATACCACTGTGTCTGGCTTTATTCTACATGTTGTATTAATGTAATTTAACGCCTTTCTCTGTGCCCAGCACTAAATAAGCAATGTAGTCCTTGACATTTGACATTTGACATTTAACCTCTGTTTTACTGGTGAAAGGAAGTGAATCAGAAGCCAGGGGGGCTGAATAGAGTAAATAGGACTTAACAATAATAAGAACTAAGTACTCTGTCAGTAACACACGCCAAGTCAAGATTCAAGCCTAGGTATGTTTGACTTAAAAGCCTTTATCAAAAGTCATATCACAAAGCTATAATAAACTAGTATTTTAATATTGAAGGAATAATCTCCAGCAGGAAAATGCAAGAAGGTATTCAGTGTGTGTGTGATTAATAAAGGATCATAAACTAAGGCATTCTCCTGGACTGTCATGGCTGAGCTTATAAAAGGGAAGAAGGGAGGATGCAGAGGAGACCAGTGGCGTGATTAGGAAGCAGAGGAAAAGGAGATGGACACTAGAGGCAATGATGAAGGGTTCTGATAACACTATGACACTGGTTTTGAAGAGAAGGAAGAGGCCGTAACTAAAGAATACAGGCTGCCCTTACATCTTCTCTTCTAGCAGAATCTCTACACAACACTACAATTACCAGAATGTTTGTTCATAAGGGTAAAGTTGTTCTGAATAGGATGACTACCCTTATAAAAGACACCAGTGAACTCTTTCCATCTAAGAAATACAAACATGTTGGTACTCAACTTTAAAGCCTGCAGAACTGAAGAAATGAATTGTTATTTAAGTCACCCAACCTACAAAAATCTGTTTTAATGGTTTAGACACATTAAGATAGTCCTTCAGAAGGAACACAGCCCTGATGACCCATTTTAGAATTCTTAATCTCTAAAACAAGTGTGTTGTTCAAAGGAGAAACTATGTCAGGTTCTACATAGCAACTAATGCATCATGAAGGTAAGCCTAAAGAACCTTAAAGCACAAATCTGGGCACCAGAAGAAAAATTAAAATATATGCTAGGAATCTGTTCCTGTGAGTTTTAATGAAGACATCAAACACCAGGACCTTAGGGCTTCTTTCGTAAACGTTTAAAGAAAACACAAATAACTCTTGAGTACCTAATACTCTACGCCTGTTTTAAAATAGCATGGTAGTTCTGCAATGAGATAGGAATATCTGAAACCTCACAGTGGGTGTAGAAATGATTTTTTTTTTTTTTTGGTTTCTGAATGACTGGTTTAAATGGTGATATGATTGATTCATTGAAAAAAGTAAAACTATAAATAGTCTTGCATTTTACACTTCATAATGATGGTTTTTAAACAGCAAAAATATCCAGTTCCATCATTCTACATATGAACTACTAAAACAGCCTCTTTGAACCCAAATTACGTGAAGAGAAAATAAATTTACCTCAATGAACCCTACCAGATGAGTGAACAAGCACATGTTTAGATATAATAATGTTCACGGTGTTCAAGGCAAAGAAGTTTTGTTTGTTTGTTTTTTTAACCTCAGGCTTCAAAGAACCTAGGCAGTTGCCTATAAAATAATCTTTTTAAATTAACTTACTTTTAACAAATGACACATAAATCTTGACTGACTTAACTAGAATTCTATTTTATTTGTGAATGTGATTATTTTCTATAAAAGACCTTAATGATTGCATTAAATTAGTGTTCACTAACATATGAAATGACTTAAATAAGGTGAACTGGCACTGGCTCTCCTGGAATGTCCTTACAGTGTCATTTCCAAGTTTCCTTTTTAGTTCTTCCAATTATTTATCCCCACTGTATGAATTTCTTTTGCTTTAATTTTGGAAAATTTAAAAACAAAATTCATTGAGTGCCAATAACCAGACCCTGCAGGAGCCCTGCAGGGGCCATCAGGACACTGCAACATCAGACAGAGCTCAGCAGGCGCAGTGCTGGGATGGGGAGGTATCATGAAGTGTGGAGACTTCACAGCACTAATGTGGGGCTCTGGAACCCTAGAATCCTAGTCTTACTCCTACAGTGAGAAAAAAAGAGGCCCTCAAACTTGCCATTTAACTCTGAACTAAATGCAGCTGCACTACGATACAGAGTGTTTACATGAATAACTCAAAATACTTGATTCTCAAAAAAATGCTTGTAATTTTTTTTAAAAAATGTAATTTTTTGCAAATTTTGCAAAGTTTGAGAGCAAATGGGGCTGTATGTACCAACAGCTGGCGACTTCAGGTCAGGGTTGGTGTGGGGTCACTGGACCACTGCTTTAACCTTGAGTTTTCAAAACAGAAACAGAAAAACTGCTTAAGGCACAGCTATTTACATAAATTTTATGTCCCCAGGTATCCCTGATTTTAGATCGAAAAGATGCCCTGTCTCATAGGTTAAAAGCCTTTCCCCATAATGAGGTATTCGACCAAGCCTGGGTACAAACTAACTAAAGAAACCAGAACCAGCATCAAGGGCATACAACACCCGCCCTGCTGCAGTTTTGCAGAAAATGTGTTTCTATTGGTCCAACACAAAACCCAGCTTATCTACCAATTCCCGCCTTTCCTGATGACAAGAGCTGCCATTAAAGGAAAAACGTATTCTAGCTTTGAGGCAGAAAACATACTTTCTCTGCTGAATGCCTTAAAGTTGTCTGATATGATTTTCTCATGGATTATTAAAGTGGACTACATTTTAGAAATAAAAGTACATGGTGTTGATTCCTGTTTAAAATCTAATATAAATGACAAGGCAATTAATCAGAATTCTGGCTGAACAGTTAGGATTTAGCTAAATAATATTAAGATGAGGAGAAAACAAACTTCATTTGAGATGAGAGTCAGAACCACAAAAACCTATATAATCACTTGAGCTTAAACAATCCCCCTGCTTCACAGGCTCAGGCCCCACACACAGCTGGCTCCTAGGATCCTCTAATAACTTAAAAGAAATCACAGAAATCAGTGAGCTAGAAATCACCCATTCCCCCTGTTTTTGGAAACATGTATATATGGTTATAAGCAAAAGCAAAGACATATTTTAAACCCTCTGAGACAACACAGAGGCACCACCCCACAGAGTTACAGCAGGAAGGAGATTATTTACAAGGAGAACTTAAGAGTAAAACCGAATGTCCATTCCAAAAACTGTACAAGGTAAACCATGTCTTCGTGATTGGTTGCTGCTACAAACTTACTCATGTCAAGAAAATGATCATGTTTAAAATTCTCAAAAGAATTTTGGCACAAATCAAATCTCCTTTGGATCAAGTACCTGGTTTCACTGATTAGTTGGGGAGGCTGATTGGACATTGGCCTCTTTCCCAATCATCTGAGTCCCCTCTGTCCATAGAATCTTCCCCAGCCTCCAGCCACCCTCACTCTCTCCTCATACTGACTCTAGAACACGGACTATGTCATCCTCTCTTGTAACTATAGTACACAATTCATGCAGCTTCTCTGACACGGACTTAAAAGTCATCACCCAAAAGAGGACCCCAAATGAGACAGAGGAAACAGATGAGGGTAACACTGTGCATCTTATTCTCCCCAGGACTCCTGACAGCAGTTAGTGTTCTAAGGTCTCCAGGGCTTTATGCCTCAGATGCTCATCCAAACATTGGACGGCAAAGAGGTCAACATTTATGTCAAACTTATTGGCAAAGAAGTGGTGTTTGAGAAGCATCCAGCTCAAGTCACCAGCTCCGAAAATGCACATGGAGCGCACATGGACTCCGCTGCACGGTGGGTAAGGAGCCAGGCTTCAAACCAACTACTTAAATCTTCAGACTTCTGACCTTGGTCAAATGACAGTGCTTGACATTTGCAAGAGAGAGTCAGAGGGTATTATCTCTGGCATCAGTCTCTTTTCACAGATACTATTTGCAAAGGACTTCTCACAGTGCCTATCTAAAACTCAGTCACTCAGTAAACATCAGCTGTTATTCACACATTACCATCACCAATGTAAACAACATGCGCAGTTATATATGAAGACCTGGGTATTTTTATAATTGCTGATTAATTTGTAGAAAAACAAACCTTGAGGTGCAAAAGGCCTCAGTTATTCAAGAACTTGCCTTACAGCAACACCCTCTACATTTGCAGTCTTTGTTAGCAGTTCCGTTAAATTTCAGTGCTAAGTAGTGTATCACCTCCTTACTCCTGATCCAACTGGGATAAATAAATGGAGGTGGAATCAAGATCTTGTTATTTTATAAGTCATTCATCATAAGTGTAGGGTCCAGGAAGAAAAATATAGGCATCATACAGAGCAGTGCGTTTTCCATAAAATCACTTACCTTTCCCTAGAAAAAGACCAAAAAAATTTTTCAAAAAGAAAAATATAACCAAAATATTTCCTTATTTTTGTGATTTTTATTCCAAGATAGAAATTGTACTTGGGACTTTTAAGGCCTTTGTAATTATCTGCTTATTATTTCTCTTTTCTCTACTAGAAAATTCTCTGAAGGTAAAAGGCCTATCTGTCTTCTTCACATTGACTTCTATGAGGCCATACTGTGCACAGCTGGTATTAAATAAATATGAAAAGAAAAATTGCTATAAAATGTAAAAGAAACAAAACATGAAACATTCCAGTAGCAGCTGCCTTGAAGGTCTGCAGCAGCCGTAGAACAAGGCAGCCCAGCACAGACTGAAGGGTGAGCTGTACTGCTCGGAGATTCTGGACCAATCACTACCTACACAGGGATGGTTAAAACAGACTAGACTTTTCACAGTTCCTTGAATTATTTAATCTGCACTCAACTCTTTGGAATATTTTTGAGAAAAAAATATTATAGTAACCATTATAAAGGGATTTAAAAAATTCCGAAGACTACCAAGTTACAACATGAATCACAACAGTTCTTACTCAAATTACTCAAAAGTCAACTTTATAGAAAAAGAATTATTCACAGGGCTAGAAAGATGGCTCAGTGGTTAAGAGGACACCGACTGCTCTTCCAGAAGACCCAGGTTCAATTCCCAACACCCACATGGCAGCTCACAAATGTCTGTAGTTCCAAGATTTGACACCCTTACACAGACATGAATTCAGACAAAATACCAATGCAAACAAAAATAAATTATTAAAAAACAATTATTCACAAACAGGAACCAAAATTTGAGTCTTTCATTTTATCTATAATTTTTTTATATATTCTAAAACCATCTCACCCTCCTTAATATAGTTTATTGCCATCATGATAAAAAGTATTTTGAATTTGATTAAAAAAATCTTTGAAATTTATTAAAGCTTTGATTTTAAAATTTTAGCTCAGTTACTATCCAGCCTAATGGAAATTTTAAGATAGGTTTTTGTGCCCAACTTCCGAACTATCTCTCAAATTAACTATTTAGGAAATACTAGGGTTTACACTGTATAATGAACAAAAGAACTCTGACTGGGAAGAAGGCCCTCTCAGTAAAGTGCCTGAACAAGTATGACAATCAAAAGCTGGGGAACACTATCATGCACCCCAGCACTGAGGGAGAGGACACAGGCCACCCCTGAGCTTCTAGCCTAGATAAATGTATTAGTTCCAAGTGAAGTGGAGACTTTACCATAGAATAATGAAGTAGAAGGCAACAGAGAGAGATAGCAGATGTCAACTTCCGGTCTCCACATGCATGCACACGCACCATCACACACACATATACATGCACCATACATACATATGAACAAACACTACACACACAAATACAAAACTTTCTTAAAAAGCAGGCGAAGTTATTTAAATACAAGTAAGGTCATATGGTCTACACACCAAGTCAAAGCAAACTGTCAAATTCCAAATTCAAAAATCATGATTATTTATTTATTTATTGCTTGGTTTGCTGGGTTGCGTTTTTTGGTTTTGTTTTTGTTTTTGTTTTTGAGACAGAAAGGTTTTTCTGTGTAGCTCTGGCTGTCCTGAACTCAGAGATCCACCTGCCTCTGCCTCCTGCCTGCTAGGATTAAAGGCATAGTTTGGGAGATAGAGCATCAAGAAAAATTAGTATAATTTTCATTGGCTAATAAAAAATTTTGGTATTTAATTGTTATAAGTTTATTTCATTATTTACTTATTTGAAATTGATTTATAGCAAAAATATTTTACTCATAGTAACAAAAAGCAAATATTAAATTTTGGATCTTGTAAAGCATGAAGGGATTTTTGACCTGAATTAGTTGAAAATGAAACCTGAATTAGCATTATATACAGAATATAGATATAATACACAGAATATTATTAATGTATTTTAAGGACACTGTGTGTACTTTGAAGGTTTGACACAAATGAAAATTCCTATCAACGATTACTAGTGAGGGGCTGGAGGGAGGGCTCAGCACTTCAGAGCACTGGCTGCTCTTCCAGAGGAGTTGGCTTCAGTTCCCAGCACCCACAAGGCAGCTCAAGACTATCTGTAAGACTCCCTCTTCTGGACTCTGAGGGCACCAGGCACATAAATAGTACACAAACTTACATAA
>NC_022009.1:126148005-126153005 GCF_000317375.1 Microtus ochrogaster | reverse complement strand
TTTATTAAAACCACTGCCGATCCCAGGCCAGCTGCCAGCACCGCAGCCCACTGATCGTGTGGCATTAGAAAAGCCATCAATAGTGAAACAAAATAAATGACATTAATGGGAAAGTATTAGGCCTACATAGCCATGGCTACAAGCAAATTATGTGGATTCCAAAGGAGGGTCCAAAAGAGAGAGAGAGGGAGAGGGAGACAGAGAAAGAAATGAAATTTGAAGATATTCTAACATGACTGAATTAAAGACAAAATATTACTATGATTCTTAAGATAAAAGACAAAGAAATTATACCTAAAATAATTTAATTCCACACTAGAAATTTGCTCATTGTGCATATTTCTTTTAACAGGCCAAGGATAGTTAAATGCATTACGGCTACACTATGACTCTGATTTTCCCTAATGCCATTTATGCTTTCTAGAATTATGCTAAGTGAAGAACAAAGTACACTGTGTTATTCCCATTTATTACAAACATGTCCATAATTTACAAGCTGATTATGCAAGCCTCATACAAGGAAAAGCAGAGAAGAGTTAAGCACTGTCACAGAATGGTGAGCCAGCACACTTTCTGTCAGCTACATTTTCTTATACAGCAAAAAAAGAGCACCACTGTATAGAAATTTACTATAATAAGGATTAATAAAAAATAGCAGAGTGTTAAGACAACTGCATAAAGGCATCAGAGAGCAACCAAGTGTTCTAAATAAGTGACACAGGACCAAATATAATGACAGAGAAGTATGAACATGAAGGCATTGGGCTTTGTCATATGCTGTTTAACAAAATGCAAGATTTGGACAGACAAAGCTATCATTCACTAATGTAAATTTTCTTTTTAATAATGTATCTTTTGTTACTAGACCGAATTAAAAAGGTATCTATTTAAAAGTCAAGACTATAACAACTCTTATTATTATTATTATTTGAGAAAAAACACTAAAAATGTTTGTTTCTTTGGATTTTCAGGTGTATTAAAATTTTTGAGAATTTACTTTTAATAATGTATAGAATAATAGAGTTGATGCCTCTTGGTAACTCTACTATAAGTCAGTAATTATTTCAGATAAATACACACTATAGATCATGTTTTCAAGAATATTTTGTGCGAGAGGTGGCTTCCACTCGAGTGTCTGGACAAATTTCTCAAACAACCTCATTTAATTATAAAAATAGATCTTTTTAAACTGTAAAAAAAAAGAATATTTTGTTACAACAAAATCATTTTAAAATACTTGACTATGGCAGTACAGAAATGGTTTACTAAACAAGTATCACTAGAAAGAGATACCTTGGTCTCTCGATAACACTCACCCATGAAAGAGTGTAGTTACCCCCAATTTTTTTAAATTTTACACTTTCTTTCAAGGAAAAGAAACGAAAAACTTTAACAAATATACATCATTCCCACTATTACCATGCACATCAAAGGACTATACTAGTTTACTCAGTACCTGGTATAAAAATGACCTCATCAAATAGGCAGCCTTAAAGCACCACAAAGTCGACAGCCTTGTTGACACAACACAGAGAGTGAGCATGAGGGGTGGACAACTGTGATGTTAGAAGGCATCAACAACCACTGACCCAATAGTCAGGGCCTTTGATGGTCATTATCCCACATCACATCAACTGGAGTAGGATTGAAAGAACCAAATACACACGGTTCCTATCAGAGATCTCCAAGAGTTGACCTCAATACTTGAAAACAAAAGTTATATACCTTGTCTATGTTACTGAACACTTGCAAATAATCTTACAAATGGCCTTCAATTCAAACTTTTTTGAGTTAATTTTAAGAAAATGTCAAAATTATTTACAGAAAAAGTTCTAAACTAGATTCTCTTTCTATAAGATACATATGTTAAATATAAAATCATTTTAGAAATGATGTATTTCAGGAGATTTTATGACATGGAATCAATAAAATAATATTTGTTTGTCTAACCAATTCACTGTAAGATGAATAAGGATGAACAAATTCTCTTTAAAAATAATTTGAAAGAACTAGTACCTCAAAAGATCTATAAAGATATACATACAGATGAACTCTTCCTAAAGACATAAACTGAATTCCATTCTTCATTTGGCCTTGTTTACATTTCAAGTCATTTATTTAAACCTAGGCCGCCTACAGAGGATGAGGAACTGACCCTGAAGGCTTTCCTACCTCACTGCAGAACTTCCCCACGCTCCATGCTTGTCTGTGAGAAGGTTGATAATTTTCTGGATTAACTGAGTTGCTGTCACATGGTCTCGATACTTAGCTGCTCTTATCAAATGATCACACATCTTCTCTTCTTCACGTTTGTCTGCAGAATATTGAGCACACAATGACTGGAAGGGGGAGAAAAAGATTTATTAATTAATTAACTATAAAAGTATGGATAAAAAACAAAAATGTATCATGAAACAATTTTTAGAATTAATCAAACCAACCAAAACTTTAATGCTAAATTTATATTGGCCATTAAACATTGATTAATTTAGTTTTCTAAAGCCAGGAATAAGAAACACTCTGAAGCTTTTAACAGTTAAACAGAGATATTATCAGTAACAAACAGCAAACACGTGAAAGCTGGGTCCTTCACTACAGCCAGAGGAACGTGAGGTTGCAGAGGTCTTTAGATCAAGTAGAGGAAATACTGCTACAAAATAAATTTGGAGACATCATATTAAATAATTATGGTGTGTTTACATTCACTCAAATACCCTGAAAAAATTTTAAACAGAAGAATACAGGATCAATTCACATGTTAAAATGATCATGACAGATTCAGGAGAGTGGGTTGTAATGAGACAAGTTATAAGGGCACTGCTAAGGCCAGGATGAGAAGTGTGGGGTTTGTTGTTGTTGCTATGTTTTGTTGTTATTTTTAAAGCTTAGATTAGTAATCACAGTAATTTCTCAAAACTTTAAAAAGAAAAATTTGGTCTCTTAAATCCTACCTATAAAATCAACCTTCAGCAAAAGAATCACCTGGAAGATTAAAAATTCAGAATTAAGTCCCATTCCCAAAATTCTAAGGTAGTATTTGGACTTTCATCTTCCTCAGGTAATGATATGTACATCAAAGTTTAAGAAATACTATCATAGCAATTTTCTTAAACATCTTAGGGTTCTTTATTCTTTAGCAATAATGGGCACAAATACTACCTTAGAATTTTCTTTTCTTTCTTAAGAGTTCTGCCAGTTCTGGTGTCACATTCACTATGCTTTTGTGATCATGATTAGAGGCATGAGCACTGATGCAAACTTGACCCTCTACAGGGTCTACCAACTCATGGCCTTAACTTCCAAATTAAAGTATATGCACACATACATATATACACCCTCTGGGAAGTAGACTGCATTTGACTGTTATTGTTACTTTACATATTACACATACACATTGTGGTCACCTCCCTCTCCTGTTAGATGCATAGTAGAAGTATGGATAGACTGTAGGCTATGGAGTCTATGCAACTCCCACCACAACTCCAGCAACAGAGAAGGTCCTGATTGTCCTAAACCACTCAGGGGTAATATACATCATACTGAAAAATTAGCCCAGATCACCCAATGCAATTATTGTATGAGGTAAAAAAGAAAATAGTTTGTGTAGATAGTATGCTCCTCCTGCTCAGTGTACAGAAGAGCAAATACACACCTCTAGAAGCATTGAACACTCTCTATTCTATAGAGCAGGGGGTGGGGGGAATGGTCCAAAGATAAACCCAAAACTTAAACACAGCAGAACTATGGCAACTACACAGGGAAAAAAAATCTATTTAATCCAAACACAATTTAACCCACTACTTATGGAATCATAAACTTATAGGACATTTGAATCCTTTAAAAAATGACCTAATGAAGGGAAAAGAGGGACTATTGGGGAGGGAGATTTAAGGTAGAGAGGGAAGAAATCAGAGGGTAGAAGGGGTGAGGGAGAAATACCTAACATTAAAGATGCATGAAAACTACTGTAAGATATATGAGTTGACTTAGAGTTAATTCTCAAAGTCATAAAGTACCAAATAAAAAGCCCAATGGCAGGTAGGTTGTTAGTCATGCATGTGTTGCCTGGGGACCTTCAGAACGACACAGACTCATGGTATTGAACTTAATATTAAGGTGCTATTACTGAAGACACTGCCCACTTTGATCACATGGCACAGAGAAAACAAGTTGGTACTGACCAGAAAGCTTCCTTTCTACTGGCTGACTTTCATGGTAACAAAAGGTGCAACAGGTCCAGAGAGACAAAAGTCATCAGCAGACTTATTCATCTTGAATGACAATAAAGTCAAACACGGCGAGACATATCTAGTGATGCAATAGAGTCACAAATGGGATTGAGGAAGTACCACTTTCTGATTGGATCTAAGTACTGTGCCGCAAGAGGAAACCCATCCATGATAATGTAAATCTTGCTTAGAAACCATGTTTGGGGGAGCTCACAGGCCACAGGGGTGAACCTACTTCTATTAGTCTGCTAAATGGATTAGTATCAAACTACCTTCTAAATTCATATCTTATACTTAAAGCAGACCAGGTCTTGGAGCTCAGAGAAGCTTCGTTGTGCAGTAGCAGACAGTGGTTAATGCAGAAACTTACATCTGATCAAAGGGCCGAGAATGAATGTCAGTAGAATACATAACCTCAAGTCATATCACACCCACCTGAACCCAAGGCTCGGGACCATTAGCAAAAAAGAAGAAGAAAAACTAGAAGACACAGTTCTATAGTCACGTGCATAAAGAATAACATGTATTGTAATGTACCATTTCATAAGGAATCAAAGACTGAATTTAACAATGGATGATTTTGCGGATGGAAGAAAATAAACCTTTAAAGCAGAAGCATAAAAGAAAAACAGAGAATCAATACATTTGACACAAGAAAAAAATACAGGTCAAAGTATTTTTCAATAATTATTCAAAGCCGGGCGGTGGTGGCGCACGCCTGTAATCCCAGCACTCGGGAGGCAGAGGCAGGCGGATCTCTGTGAGTTCGAG